>NC_037677.1:82679649-82769502 GCF_003255815.1 Theropithecus gelada | reverse complement strand
GTCTGCAGAGGTGTCTGCTGCTTTGTTATTGTTTTCTGTGCCCTGCCCCCAGAGGTGGAGTCTACAGAGACAGGCAGGTTTCCTTGAGCTGCTGTGAGCTCCACCCAGTTCGAGCTTCCCAGCAGCTTTGTTTACCTACTTAAGCCTCAGCAATGGCGGGCGCCCCTCCCCCAGCCTCGCTGCTGCCTTGCCGGTAGATCACAGACTGCTGTAATAGCGATGAGGGAGGCTCCGTGGGTGTGGGACCCTCCCGGCCAGGTGTGGGATATGATCTCCTGGTGTGCCTGTTTGCTCAAAGCGCAGTATTGGGGTGGGAGTTACCCGATTCTCCAGGTGTTGTGTGTCTCAGTTCCCCTGGCTAGGAAAAGGGATTCCCTTCCCCCTTGCGCTTCTCAGGTGAGGCAATGCCTCGCCCTGCTTCAGCTCTCGCTGGTCGGGCTGCAGCAGCTGACCAGTACCGATCGTCCGGCACTCCCCAGTGAGATGAACCCAGTACCTCAGTTGAAAATGCCGAAATCACCGGTCTTCTGTGTCGCTGGCGCTGGGAGTTGAAGACTGGAGCTGCTCCTATTCGGCCATCTTGCTCCGCCCCGAATTCAGGTTTTCAATGAAGAACACGGCATAAAAACATACTGTTAGCAAATTCTGAAAAGATAGTTCTATTTATCAGATTTTCAAAGATAATACCACTTGGGAAAAAAAACTAGTAAACATGGTTCCAGTTTTTTCATTGAGTATCACCCCTGCATTGTTTCCAGACCCCAGTGATTCACTGTCACCTTTTTAAATAGCTTATCAATATTTACTTCCTACGTTTCTTAACATATTTTCACTTTTAACCCTAAATTGTTTCAATGATTTTGTTTCTGTTTAATTATATTACCATCAAGAAACTAATATCGATTGACATAATAGAAGTTTAAAAAAATACATAATTATTCAAAAGAAGGTCTGTTCATGTCCCCTCACATGGTCCTACATGACATTTATTCCACATCTGGGAAAAACTCAACCACAGTATGCTTCCTCATTACTTTCAGGAACACCAAGTTGATCACAAAAGCTTCCCCACTGGAATCCAGTATTCCTGCTATTCTTTAGCTGTGGCATTCAGCCTCTTTATTTTAAAGATGAAGAATATGAAACATAGAGGTTTTAATAACATGTGCAAGGGGCACACAGCTTGTTGGCAGCTATGTATGGTATACTGTGGAGAATCTACAAGAGAAAATTAGTTAACAGGTATGTAGGTATAAAATTCACCACTTCTGTGATTAAGGTCATAAATTGATAAAGCAAACCATAGAATTGTAGGGGGTGAGTGAAGTGAAAAATTGTAGAACATAATAGGACCGAGTCTTCTATATATCATTATGAAATATGAGTTAATGGGGTGGACATACTTCTTATTTCATTGTTTTCTCATTTTCCCCTATGCCATTTTTGGTATGTGATTGTCTCAAACTGACACTTCTCTTTATATTTAGTTAAGTTATATTTGTATTCAGTATCCTCATCATAGTCATGAACAAATAGAACTGCACTGGGCACTATGGTCCCAAGTATAATAACTATCCTGTATCTCTTGGTTGGATGAGACTTGGAAAATATTAGCCATTGATTTTTCTATCTCCCTTTCAAAGGAATCCCCACATATTCTTGGATATGGAATGTGGCAAAGCCCTGTGAGAGACACAAGTTTTACGTTAGCCTCCCTGCTCCAAAAGAAAGCAATTATGCTGGCCTTTCTGTCTTCCTTACCCTTTGCAGTTTCTGTTAGTAAATGTTTATGGTGTTTATTCTTCTGTGCTTTCCTTATGCTAGCCTTCTAGCAACTGTGAGTGAGATAAAAGAGCAGGAGAAAGCACAATTAATTCATTTATGATTTTTCTGCCTGACTTTGAATAAGTTCATGTATCTCATAAGAATTTCAGAGCTCCTCCAGTTTTTTAGTTAGGCTTGAGATCTGGAACTTTGGGTAGAATTGCAGAACTTGAGAGCCGTAGGTATACCAAAACTAAAGAGGGAGCATCCTCTTCCCTTCTAGTCCCTAACTGAATAAGGGATGTTGGCTGAATCATACAACACTGTCAATTTGTAGATTATCATGGCCCCAAATAGGCAGTTTTGTATAATTGAGCCTATAGGCAGAGGAAAGAACATTCATTACTACCCTGTAACTAAGGTCACTCAACATGGGACTAGCAACAAGTAGACATTGGTTGCCTATAACATACGGACCTAACTACAGATATATCTAGTTCTTGGAAGCCCAATCTTTTGATAAATGTTAAATCACAAAATGAAATAAGCAAAGATGAGATCTAAGTCAGTCAATCGAGTCTCAGGGCTGTACTGATGCAATGAATGAATGAGAATGTAGCCAATAGCTGCTACTACGTGATGAGTGAGGCTGTTTAACAAATGAATGTGCAGCTTTGTAACATGTAGCCAAGCTGTGGCCCCATAGAAAACTAGAGTGGAGGGCTATTGAATGTGGCAGACACAAATACTAATGCAATGAATATTTTAGGGAGCACTATTGGGTAATATTGTAGGCTGGGAGGGGCACATCATCAAGATTAATTAATACCACTCATAATCCAAGGGAAAATTTCCATGCATACATTATGGGAAAGACTATTGTTTAGGGTTGCAGACACACATAGCAGGAGTTGCTTTAGATTGTTTTGGGGGTGAAAGTAATATTTTTTGCAGTATTTGAATAGTCTTATGTGTTTGTGATAAAGAAGAAACATTTGTTAATCCAATAGGAAACTATAGTAGCTTAGTTATAAAAATTTTATTTTTTTTCACTTACTTTTGCAATTTGCTCCAATTGGAAAAGTCATGTATTGTGATTTTTATGACAACATTCTCATATTTCTATCCTTTAAATGTGTTCATATAGTTTGGACTTAAAGTTATATGAGAAATAATGTATTTTATTTCAAATTGAAATAGTCACAGGTATACAGCACAGGTGCAGTATATCAGTGACAATCACTGATTCTCAAGGAAGTGAAGGGAGAAGGAGAGGGTAAGAAGTAAATCCTGATAAATCTTATGTAAAAGAATTGAAGGACCGGTGAAACAAAACAAGATTTTAGTGGTAACCATGACAACCTCCATGGATAAAGAAGAACATGATGTTTTTTGGTCATTATTATTATTGCATTTCAACATTTATTGACTGACTGCCTGGATGGGATTGGGGCTAATCAACTTTTTCTCAGGAGGAAAAAAATAAATGGAGATGAGGTTTCCCTAAAGGGAAGCCAGTGCATTCTAACAGCTATTAATGAACTTGGGACTGTCAGATGACAAAGAAACGTTAAGTTCTCTCTGTTGTACAGTGGGGAGATTTTTTAAACTTAGAGATTATGTCATATAAGGGAGAGTGCCATGACATTTATGCTGGAGACATCTGACAGGTGAAAAAGATATATGATAAAATTAGTGATGTGGAACCAAAAAAATAGCCAGAGGTTAGATTTAAGATTTATCGAGTTCTTGTTCAGAGAGAGAGCTGATAATAATTTTTCGGTGAGCTATCTTCTTGTGGAGACCCTGGGACAAGATTTGTTTAGTGTAGCAGCATAATTAAAGTTCTGCCCTATCAAAGAACAAGTGTTGAGATACATTCTCTTCTGAACTAGTTTAATGCTTGTTCATACCCAGTCACAAGAACAAAACTGTTACAAAACAAAAGCACCCCAGAATAAAAGAAAATGTAAAGGCTCCTCTTCCATTCTGGGATGTTGGGGGGCAGGTTTGGAAGATAAGCAGGAAGGGGAGTGAAGTCACAGTTTTTATGTCTGGCATTGGCTTGGGTTGTTTGCCAAATGGAAACTGAGGGAGACCTCAGGAAGCTTCCAGTCATGGTGGAAGTTGAAGCAGGAGCAGACAGTTTGCATGGTGAAAGCAGGAGCAAGAGAGTTGAGAGATGGGTGCCACACACTTTTAAATGACATAGTATTAGTATTACTATCTGAATGGACCTTCTCTTGAGCAGGATTTCTCAAATCAATCACCTGGGAATCTGCTTAAAATAAAGATTTTGGTTCAGTAGAATCATGTAGATTCAACAGAATTTGGTGGGACTCCAGATTCCTCATTTCTAGCAAACTTCCAGTTGATGCCCATAATGACTGCATCTTAAATTGTAAGGCTCAATTGTGGTTGCACCACAGATCACCTGGGGTGCTTTGATAAATCTTGCTGCCCAGGCCACATCCCTAAACCCGTGAAAACAGCAAATCCAGAGGTATGATCTCGGGGCTGAGAACCACAGTAACTTTAGGTCAAAGGTGAACCAAAGATATATCGAGTTGGCTTACAAAGGTTTCACAACTTTGCTTACACTAAAAACATGGGAAGATCTCACATAAAATCTGTACTTTCAGGTTGTATTAGGCTGTTGTTGCCTTGCTCTAAAGAAATACCTGAGACTGGGTAATTTGTTAAAACAGAGGTTTAATTGGATCAGGGTTCTTCAGGCTGTACAGGAAGCATAGTACAAGCATCTGCTTCTGGTGAGGCCTCAGGAAGCTTCCAATTATGGTGGAAGCTGAAGCGGGAGCAGGCACTTCACATGGTAAAAGTAGGAGCAAGAGAGAGGGAGTGGGGAGGTGCCACCCACTTTTAAATGACCAGATTTGGTAAGAAGTCACTATCACATAGATAGCATCAAGCCTTGAGAGATCTGCCTCCATGCTCCAGACACCTCCCACCAGGCCCCACCTCCAGCATTGGGGATTACAATTCAACATGAGATTTGGGTGGGGACAAATATCCAAACTATATCACAAGTCTTTGTTGAAGAAACAGTGTTTCAACCTGGCTGCCCTCTACTACAGCTATGGCACTCTGTGCCTTTTATTTCTTGTTTGTTTGTTTTAGAAACAGGATCTTGTTCTGTCACCCAGGTTGGAGGGCAGTTGCATGATTATAGCTCCCGGCAGCTTTGAACTCCTGGCCTCAAGCAATTTTCCCACCTCAGCTTCCCAGGTATTTAATACTACAGGCGCATGTCACCATGCCTAGCTAATTTTTTTTAAAAATTGTTTTTTGTAGAGATGGTATCTTGCTATGTTGGCCAGGCTGGTCTCGAACACCTGGCCTCAAGTGACCCTCTTGCCTTGGCCTCCTAGAGTGCTGGGATTACAAGAGTGAGGCACTGTGCCTGGCCCCCATACCTTTTAGATAGGTCATAGTCTTTCCAGGTCACCTCTGCCTGGAGAGTCACTTTCCCCAGTTCCTTGCTTTTCTTCATGGCAGCTATTCAGGTGCTCATAGCCCTGGTAAGTAGATGAACTGAACTCACCTTTTTGTTATCTCTTCTCCATGTCTGTCTCCTGCACACTTGCTTTGGTGCCCCCTCCAGAGCATCATGTCATAATGTCTCCTCTTGGATGAATGATTTGTAATGTATTCTTCCTTTAAGTTCTTGACTCACACGGGGCAAAGATGCTGAATTGTTAGTTTGGTTTGTGTTGCCCACTCATTCTAAGATCCCTATTGAAACACTGATACAGAAAAATATGTGTGTAGGAGTCAGGAGCTAGCCTGTTTCTGCTACTTACTGCTATATTGATACTGAACAAGTCACTTAACTTCTCTGAATCTTAGCTTTCCACATTTGTAAAATCATACAATTTGGAGATTGGACCAAATGTCTTTTGAAGATGCTAACACAGCATCAGCCACCATTACTCATTTGCTCCACAAGCTCTATTTATAGAGTGTTTGCTTATTCTGTGCCAGGCACCCTTGAGTGGAGAAGAGATAATGAAAAGGCAAGTTCAGTTCATCTACTTACCAGGGCTCTGAGAGCTTTAAAAGTTGTCATGAAGGAAAGTGAGGAACTGGATCTCCACACATCTCTATTTGCCCAAACAACCTAAGTTGTGCTTGATGTTCAGGCATGATTATTAACCACAATAGTTTCACTCCAAAGTGTTCTGGTTTGGGTAAGAGATCCAAATTCTGTAGTTAGGAAAGGATTGCACTGTGAGGTTTCTGTAAGAAAGGGGAGTCCATGGGATGCCACAGATAGGTGAGTCCTAGACATTTAGCATGATGGGTAATACAGAGGGGAGAAAAGCTGTGCCTACATTGATTATTCACATGCTTTCATGGGCCAGTAGCCGGCCCCATCCCCTCTGCTTTGCAGCAATTCAGAGAAGTCCTGCTAAGCATGTCCCGTCTCCAGCCAGCTTCTCCACACAGGGCAGAATGAATTTGGCCAGACTTGGGGGACTCTCCACATACTTTGTCAGCTCCAACTTCAACAGCCGTAACAGCACAAGTTCTAGTGATTGTTTTCTGTTTCTAGTCCCTTGTTCCTGTTCTTTTTCATCTTGAATCTTGTATGTTTCCAGGTCTCTGTCTGAGATTCTGCTGCTGAAATTCTCCTGCCTTTCCTTTTTAAGTTTCTTTTTTTGTTTGTTTTTTAAACCCCTGGTGACCCGGCACTTCACGGGTGCCTGCTGCTGCCATCTAGTGGAGGTACCACAATGTCATGATTGCCTTTACCTTTGATCAAAACTGGGCTAGGTTAGAATTTACTAAAGGAATTATTCAGACACTGCTTCTGGTTTGAGGGAGGGTGATTGGAGAGTGAAGATGTTTTTACAAAATATACAGCACTTGATCTCCATTGAAATAATTTTTTTTTTTTCTCTGAAAAAGGATTTGAGAGGCTAACCCTAAAAACACCAATGTACCAGTTCCTTACTTATAGAAGCCAAATAATAGTGGTTTGACGAGTGAATAACCCAAAGATCTGAGAGAAGACAGAATATTCATGCCCTATTCAAGCAGAGTTATATTTCTCTATTCAAATAAAGTGTGTGGCATCTTGCTTCTTTCCACATGAAGAAGAGATTTTCCAAAGTGACACCAGGTTGATCAGCATACTTGATACTCTGACTTTCTAGCCTGAGCTTCAGTAGTTATGCAATCTCTCTTAATAATGACTTCAGAATTTCACATTGAGAATATAAATTCCATTCTTGCAGTTGCAATTGCATATTTAAAACGATAGCCTACCGTCTTTCTAATAATGTTGAAGAAGAGATATTCGCTTTCTTCATATCTCTTTGTCTTCCTTGTTCCTCATTTTTCCAAAAATAGGCATCTATTCTGTCTCCTTTTCCCTATTTCTGGTTCATTCTGATGATTTTTTATCTCCAGATTTCTTCCTACAAAACCTTCTGTTCACCATAAAGACTCTCAGTGGTTCTTATCTACTTAAGTAATTCAAAGGGATTGAATTTATTTTTCAATTTTTGAGAAAATGTTCCTTGTAATGATCTCAATATATTGATATACCTAAATATGAATAACAATTACCAATTAATAATATAAAAAAGCAATATCTATATTATGATGGCTATCGCAGTATTATTCCAACCCTCCTGAGGATTTATCTGGAAGGGTAAGATGAATATTTTAGGACATAGTTCACAGAGGTCACTGGAATATTTAATCTTCTGTGATTATTTTTTATTTAAAATATGTTGACCAAAAGCAGATTCTAGAAATAAATCAATAGTAATTTTACTTAGGGTAAAAATAGGGCATAAATGGAACTATGATCATCGTATTAAATTATACTACCATATTATGTTTGCTACATTTGGAGCTGTGTCATGCATGCTGCAATTGTCCTGAGACCATGCTTTCCAAAAATAATACAAAGACTCTTCTGTGCCTTTTGGACTATTATGGTACCTAAATTGAAATATCAAATTGCAGATATTTGAGACTCTGGCATTTTATTGTTGGAAAATGCCTAAGATAAAACACACTCTGCCCCCTCTTAATTTTAACATTAAAGAGTTTGAAGCCCAGAAAGCAAACGTTATCCAGGGGTCACATAGCTATCTCTACACCAAAGTTGAATTCAGTTCTCCTTGGACCATTCTAGAGTGTCATTCATTTTATTTATATATACATGAATATCTATATTCATGTTATATTTTTTCCACATATATTTTATAAATTTTGTCTTATGAATTACAGATCTTTCAAATATGATACCTTTCTAATATTTTTTTAAAGAAGTAATTTAAAAGAAAAATTATTTCAAGAACTTTTTAGATTTTATTTTAAAAAGGAAAGGCAACTATGGCATTATAATCTTAATAGGTACCTGTGTTGAAATGATTTGAACTGTTGCCTAAAATTAACTGTCTTCTTGCAAGACTGCTTCAGAGGGTAGCGTTGATTAGATCTATGTGATCATGTTTACAACATATTCCTATATAGGTACTTTTTGTCATCTGCCATGAAACATTAAAATAAGAATAACTGTGGAATAGTTACTCAACCCCTACTAAAATTTTGTTGCTATTAATAGGTGATGAAAGTCCTCCATGTTTCTCTAAATTGATCTATCTTAGTGTTTAAATTTCAAGGGTGCTTTAAGATGATACCATATTGCTTCTTTTCCTGATACATTAGACTAGTCACAATAGCAAATAGATCCTTCTAGTGAAGTCAAGAATTAATTCCCTCTTTTAATGCCCCAGAGAGATTATTTTCCCTGATGTTTTGTTCTATAACAGTTCAACCCCATATTACTATAAGGAATGTGGATATACAATTTAAAAATCATTTTCCTGATTGATTCTTTAATATTCTACTTACTCTTTAAAGTTTCTGAACAGAATACACCCCTCCCTCCTTCCTTTCCTCTCATCTTTCCTTTCTCCCTTCCTTCTTCATAAATCGTTTGTCCTGGCCCCTGCTACGTATCAGGTATTTTGTTAGATGCTGTATTTCTTGAGATTTTGAAAAGATTACCTCATAGATTTGATTTTCTTTGTTTAACTCCTAGAACTATATATCAAATTCATGATCATATTCTGAAAATTATGTGATATTTTATTTTAGTCTTTATAGTAATCTCTTTAGGAATATGCTGAAATGCAACCTATTAATGTTTTCGATCATTACCCTAATAGATTGTGCTTAATTAAATTGTTCCAGTTGTGAAGAAAATGTGTACATAACTCGGTAATCAATGTTTTTTCTTTCATGTAACTACCATTATCTATTAAAAAGTATGGCTCTGCTACTTTGTATTTTTGCATTTATCCAAATGAGATCAATATTGTCTCGTAATCAAGCCAGTTGACATGGTGGGAGAGATTTTCTTTAGTTTTTTCAGTTGATAAGAGCACTCCAGCAACAATATTCCCATGCACTAACTGGAAGGCTGATTTAATAAAGGAGTTGCTGCCTCCACCCTTTTCGGAAGCCACAGCAGGGAGGCCTGGCTTGGGGTTCATTAGAGTCTGGTATGATGACAACAGACTGGGAAGCAGCTGTAAATGATCAGAATCAGGCCTTGGCTAGTTTCAGCTTCTGCCAAGCCCAGCGTGGTTCCAAATGCTTTCTGGATTCCAAAGAAAACATGCCAGTCTTATACCTACTGATCACGGGACATAGACAGGATATATGTTTCTGGCTTTGAGGTTTTAGAGGAAATGCCTATCATTTGCATCTGTCTTCCAGCCATATGTCAGCAGAAAATGGACACTTTTGGTGGATGTGTTTTTCACGACAATTCCGTAGGCTAATTCTCAATTTTCTTTAACCTTCAAAATAAATCTGCATTTTAAATATAATGGAGAAGAGACCATCCTGTATAGGCTCCTTGTTTTATAAATGACCAAAAGGCAGCTGGGCCCAGTGGCTCATGCCTGAAATCCCAGGACTTTGGGAGACCAAGGTGGGCAGATTACCTGAGGTCAGGAGTTTGAGACCAGCCTGGCTAACATGGTGAAATCCTATCTCTACTAAAAAGTACAAAAATTAACCAGATGTGGAAATGCACACCCACCTGTAACTCCAACTACTAGGGAGCCTGAGGCAGGAGAATTGCTTGAACCTGGGAGGCGGAGGTTGCAGGGAGCCGAGATCATGCCACTATACTCCAGCCTGGGCGACAGAGCAACACTCTGTCTCAAAATAAATAAAAATAAACAAACAAACAAACAAAAGACTTAGAGGAGTCAGACCCATACTGGGTTAGGGTTAGATATGTACTCAAGCACTGCATTAGGCACCAGGGAAATGGAGATGAATAAGAATGAGTCCTTTCTATAAGCAGTAGGACAATGTTTGACCCATTGTTGTCTGTCTTTAATTAATTAAAACATAAAAGAGCATTATCTACTATGGTGATAGACATATAGACAAATAGATTGCTAGAGATAGAGAGATAGATATCACTAAAATGGGTAGGTACTAAATAGTATGCAAAGTATTCAAATTAACCTGAAAATACAGAGAACTTGATATCCAATTAAGTAGACAAAAATAGATACAGAATACTCTGAATTTATTTCCATTTCCAAAAGACAAAAATATATGTATGTGTGTGTGACACACACACACACACACATATATATATATAAGTATTCATATGCATGTTTGTCATCCATGTCACCTTCTGTTGCTTTTTTTTGTTTTGTTTCATAAATTCTCATTGTGAACACGTATAAAACTACAGGTGATTTGTACAAGGTGGACTTACAGTAAACAGGCTGGGGAGTAAAGAGAGCAAGTAGGAGGTCTGCCATATGACTTTCTTTTTTTGAGTATTTCTCTTTTACCTTTGTTATTCTTACTTTTCATTTCTTCCTGTCTCACCTAATCTCAAGGTTTGTCTGATTGGTTGGTTGGTGATTGTTTTTAAAGCTCATTTAGAATATTTGCTTCTTTGTTGCTATTTCCTGCATAGTCCAGTCCTATGAATTTCAAAATATTGTTTGTTTATGTCTCCACAGCTATTAGCTCCAAGAATAAATTAATTTGATGATCTAAAATTGTTTTACTCAGAAATCCAATTGCAAAGGAAAAACAAAGAAAACATGAAAATAGGGAGAGAGATACAGAAAGAGAGGAAGTGAGAGACAGAGAGGGAGAGAGAAAGATAAACAGAATGAGAGAGAAAGAAGCAAACTCACAGCTCTACAGTACCATGTGAGCAAACGCTGATGCTAAGTCTTCCTTGAGAAATTTTGAAATTGTGGAGACTTGTCCATCAACCTTTCATATACTAGCAAAGTTCCAAGGTGAGTTCTTACCTTGATCAGCAAATATAACATGAACCATTTAGCACAAAATCACCAAAATGTATGTGTACTGGGTAGGATATATAGAATATCTACCACCTATAAAAATCCCTCCCAGGTTTTCTTTTAATACATAGGTCACCAAACTTTGTACCATATAATCCTGTGGCTCAGAACACGACTGATTAATAGGGGATTCATTGGCAAGAACCACAGACTAAAGGCTTGTCTGTGGCCTATATGGCACCTTGTTGCAAGAGCTGCATCCTCGTTTAGGTGCTTACTAGAGCCCTGCTAGTGAAAGTGTGATCCATGTAACAGCAGCATTAGTATTACCTATGAGAAGCTCCAGCTTCACCCCAGAACTTCAGAATCAAAATTTCCATTTCACCAAAGGTTTCAGATGATTAATATTCACATTAAATTTTGAGGAGCCATGTACTATAAAACTCAATTGGATCCTCTTTTCTGAAAAGCTTAGATGTGCAGCATGAAGAATGTCATAAACACCAGGTGACAAAGAATTAGAGAGACATAAAAAGGAAAATAGTAAAGATGCCATGAGTCACCAAAAGTCATGAGTTAATGGAATCCATGGAGTGGAACAAATATGAGTAAAGTCCCATTAGCTGGTGGACAGAGCACAGTAAAAGTAGAGACAGACAGAAGCTAATGGCACATGCCCTTAAGGAGAGGGCAATGAAGAACTTCTTTGAGAGGATGACGTCTAAAATTGATGTTGAGTTAGCTGCTTTCTGACTGCTAGAACTTCTATTGCATCTGAATAGCTTTCTGTTTTCCATGCATCCTTGTTATGTAACTGCTAAAGTTGACACCATCAATTCTTACTGTCTTGAAAACTTGTGGCAAATTCTATTAACCGAGGTAATTTTGGAATATCACTAATCCTGGCAATCTCAAAAAACCTCAAAGAGTTAACTCTTATTCCCAGGTCTTGTTTTTCATTCTTTTGCCAAAGTTTAGCTTCTTGGAAAGTTGAATTTTAAAATCATTTATGGCTTCACTAAATCTTGATGAAGCCATGAAAAAAGAAGCATAGGGATTTCTAGAATGATGGAGGGAGGGGCTTGGCAAGCCCTCCACCCAAAAATAAATTTCAAAAACCCTCCAAATATCTGATACAACAACCATTTCATTATTCTGGAAATTGGCCATGGGCATGCAAAAATTTGAGAAACATTTATTAAGAAAAATGGTTTAACTCTGGGTAAGGTCAGTATGAGCATACAGCATTTTTGCCTGGGGCTTCTTTTATTATTTCCAAATACTTCACTGTGGTAACTCTACCAGGAAAGGGCATACTGTGAAAACCAGTACTCAGTTGCTAGAGAGGATTGATTTGGTTTGGAGCAGAAAGTGAAAAAACCACATGCCCCTGTGCATTGTCAGAAACAATAGTGATCTGGGTAACAAACCAACAGGAAAAGCCAATGCTTCAGCTAGCCTGACATCATGGTCCTGGTTGGGACAAACAACAGGACGGCAGATTCACCAAAAATTAAACAGGGAGATCTAGTGAATAAGACAGCCATTGTGTGCATTGAGGGCTCATACATCCCTACAGGTCTTAAAATTTGTACACATGTGCAAATTTGCACTCACAGGCAGAAGAGACTACAGAACTATCTTATACATCCCTTGCTGGACATGATACTGCGTTCCAGTGCAGAAACACAAGAGGGTCCAGTGTAATTTAAACTGTCTGAACTTTGTTCCCTAACTGACACACAGATCCACTGGGAAAAGTAAGAGCTTATTGGCTCAACATGTTTGAGCACAACCTCTGATCAATCACTGGTTGACCACTAAGCCTATTCTGACACAGCAGTAATCACTAAGAAGCCAAATTTTAAAATAAAAATAAGATTTTTTTAAAAACTGAGCAGTGACATAAACACCCTCATGGGAAGACAAAATGCACTGACTTAATCTAGAAAAGCTACTGAAGAAATCACTACAAACAATAAGATATCAAAGTAAACAACCTCCACTAACAAAACCAGAATCCAGACTTGCTGTACTGTATTACCTAAAGGGTCCAGTTTTCACTAAAACAAAAATCATGAGACACATAAAGAAAGAGAAAAATGTGGCCCAGACTGGAAAAAAAGAAACTCACTCTAAGAGTCCCAGATGTTAAACTTTGCGGGCAGAAACTTTAAATTAGCTGCTATGATTATGTTCAAAGAACTAAAAGAAATCATGTTTAAAGAATTAAGGTATGACAGCAATGACTCATCAAATAGAGAATATCAATATAGACAAATTATCAAAAGAAACAAATCGGAGTTCTGTATTTGAGAAGTATGATTAAATGAAGTATTCACTACAGCAGCTCAATAGCAGCTTCGAGATGGCAGAGGGAAGAATATGGATCAATATAAAGTATCTATCCTGAAAAACAGAAGGAGAAAAGAATAGAAGAAAAAAAACAGAAGAAGAAGAAAAATAGAAAGAAGAAAAGAATATACAAGAAAATGAAGGGCCGGGCACGGTGGCTGATGCCTGTAATCCCTGAACTTTGGGAGGCCGAGGTGGGCGGATCACGAGGTCAGGAGATTGAGACTGGCTAACACGGTGAAACCCCATCTCTACTAAAAATACAAGAAAATTAGCCAGACGTAGTGGCGGGTGCCTGTAGTCCCAGCTACTCAGGAGGCTGAGGCAGGAGAATGGCGTGAACCCGGGAAGCGGAGCTTGCAGTGAGCCGAGATTGTGCCACTGCACTCCAGCCTGGGGGACAGAGTCTCAAAGACCTTTAGTATACCATGGAGCATCATACCAATATACACACAATAGCAGTCCCAGAAAGGAAGAAGAAAGAAAATGGGTAAGAAAAAAGCATTTGAACTAAATAGTTATAAGCTTCATAAATTAGATAAAATAATTTTAACCTACACATTCAAGTATCTTAACAAACTCAGAGTGGAATAGACACAAAGACCTCCAAAGCTACATACATCATAAACAAATTACTGAAAGCCAAACTAGCTATGAGAATGGCTACAATTAAAAAAAAAAAAAAAGAAAAAAAAAAAAAGAAAAAAAAAAAAAGCCAAGCATGGTGGCTCATTCCTGTAACCTCAGCACTTTTGGAGGCTGAGGCAGGAGGATTGCTTGAACCCAGGAGTTCCAGACCAGCCTGGGCAACATAGCAAGATCTTGTCTCTACAAAAAAATTAAAGAAAAAATTAACTGGTTGTGGTGGCATGTGCCTGTGTTCTCAGCTACTCAGGAGGCAGAGGTGGGAGGATTACTTGAGCCTGGAAGGTTGAGGCTGCAGTGAGCTGAGATTGCACCACTGCACTCCAGCCTAGGTAACAGAGCAAGATCTTGTCTCAAAACACAAAACAAAACAAAACAAAACAAAACAAAAACAAAAGACAAACAATACAATCGTTAGTGACAGTGGGTGAAACTAGAACCCTCATACACTACTACTGGTGTAAATATAAAATAATATAGTTTCTTCAATAAACAGTTTTGCAGTTTCTTAGGTAAAGAACCAATTCCACTCCTAAATATGTATATGAAATAAAAACATATGTCCATATAAGGAGTTGCAAACAACTATTTATAGCAACTTCACTTCTAATAGGCAAAAACTGGAAACAATTCAGATATCTATCAACTAGTGAGTGGAAAAACAAAACGTGTCATGCCCTTACAATGGAGTACTATTTAACAATGAAAAGGAATGAATGAACTACAACATGGATGAACCTCAAAAACATTAACTAAGGGAAAGAAGCCACATGAAAAAGATTACGTATTATATAATTTTATGTGTTGGCAATATCCAAAGCAGACACATCTAGACAAAAAAGCAGATCAATGGTTGCCTCACGCAGAGAATGGGGGCAGCAATTGAATGCAGTGGGCACGAGAGATCTTTTTTGTGGTGATGGAGTTGTTCTTAAGCTGGATTGTCGTGGTGGTTGTGAATTAGACTGAAATAAACATGTTAAAAAGAGAGAGAGAGAAAGGGAGAGTGAGCTGCTCCCTGTCAGATGCAACTGCTTTGGACAATGACATTGAGTGAAGAGAACGTGTATCAGTGGTTATGCCCATGGGATTTTAATTTATGGAAGTGACCAAATGATGACATGGAGAGATTCTTGTAATTGAATAAAGAATTTATCACTTACATTTTCCGAGACAAAGGGGCACGCCACACCACGTAGGGCTACACGGGGAAGCGCCAGTTTGGTCAAGTAGCCAAAGAGATCCCAGGGAAGGGGTAGGAGTTTCCATGGGAAGGACAAGGCGGGAGAAGGCAAATGGCTTGAATTGGCTAGTTTGAATAATTCTGAGAGGCAGTCCTCAGTTGTCTGATACTGGCCCTGTGTTGATTTAGGGCAGGAGGAATATTGGCTTGCTGTGTGAGAATTTAAGAAGATAGTTAAAGGTGTGGGCTCTGGGTTGGTTAGTTTGCAAATGAAAGGCATGCTCCCTGCTGAGGCCTTTGCTATTTTTAATAATTGGACAGCTCTGAGAGGGGCAGTCTATCCTCAGTTGGTAGGCTACAAATGCCAGTGCAACAAGAATACAGAAAACATAGTTAATACAATTAGCTTTTTGATTAATAGTTGCCCAATAGACAAATACGGAACCTAAGACAACACAGAAAGAAGGACAATTTAAATGGCATAAACTAGAAGCTCCTTTTTCCTATTTTTTAGTATATTTTAATAACAATAATTTGTTATGTTGTTTCTCTTTTTTTTCTGGAAGAAACAAAACAATAAGCAAAAAAAGCCTGCCCACATGTTTTTACCACATATGGAAAAATATAGCCATTTTATATGTACTTTTTCATATTTACAGTGTGCACTTCTAGTACGTACATTGACATTTGGCAGCAAAATTAGGTAAAACACTCTTTACCAGTAATGGATTTAATAGAGGCTTGACGCATGTACCAAAAAGGGTGACTCCTTGAATATGATAATCAACAATGGAGTATGCTGCAATCAAGGTTTGATTTTTGTAAGAGAACAAAGAACCTCAAATCTTTATCATTAGTCTTTATATACTTATTGAAAGAGTTTTAAACTGATAACTTTTTATGGTTCAGACTAATGTGAGACTGAAATGTATTAATATCCCTGTTATTTGCTTGTGTACATTATACATGCAATTCATTTTCATAAAATAATTAGATAATATAACCATAACTAGTTTAAGTTTTCAGATATTACCAACTCTCATGTTTTATTTTTAGACAAGGGCATAAATTCTACTTTCAGGTATTTGTAAAACCAAGAAATGAAAAAAAAAAAAAAAACGCAACTTCAGAGATTTTAGAATGAAAGCTTAGGGAGTTAAAGTACACAAAGAAGTTGAGCAGCATAGTCCAACAGATGTTTCAACAGATGAATGAAATGTGCCTTGTGAATTCCTAATGAATTTCAAGGAATACTGCCTGGTACTGACAACTGCAGCAGATCGCCCAAGTGGCAATAGTCGCTGGAAAATGGTTGGGGAAGAAAAGGTCTACCGGGGCAGAGCTCGAGTCATTTGTACCTTAGGGTGTCTGCTTATAGTTTTACGTCTATATTTCTAACACTCAAAGTTGAACATAATAACAATCATTTAAGATGACGAGGGTCGTATCCAGCAAACATACAGATTGTTCTTTACACTTGTATCATCACATCTTCTAGGTCTACTTCTCCTGTTTCTAACTTCTTTCTCCTCCACTGGGTGTTTTAACTATGTCCCTTTCATCACATTTATCAAAGGTTGCACAATATCTTGCTGGGAGCATGACCACTCTTTCTAGGTCTGAATAGTTAGAATAACCACCACCTCAGAAAATAGAATGTATAGCTTAAGACAGATGTTGAGGCATGAAGAAGATAAATCCTCCTCTTTACAGTATAGACATTTTCTAAAAATAAAAATAGCCAAATGGATCTTGGGACATTATGAGCTAAGAGAATATAGCACGCAGTGGATTATTGATGCATGTCTTCTGAAAGAGCTACATAGGAAAAAGTTATTAAAATGGTTGGGGAGGGAGTCTGAAATTAGATAGATCCCTGGTTCTAGAGCCACAATTTTTTCTATTAATCTGAGAACAGGGTAAAATAAATGGGAATGTGTTGCTTAATGGATACTATGAGTGAGTAGACTCATTAAACTTATTAAGAGGGTTGAGAAATGAGACTATTTACATAAAAGAAAAGAGTATGAGCTTTAAAATTAGATGAAACATGGTGTGCATCCTGGTTGCCCCATGTAGTAGCTTGGGTGCTTCTAGTAGCCTCTTGGAGCCTTGGGATCCTCCTACATAAAAGGATTTTGTTGTAATGATTAAAGATCACAGATGGAAAGTCCAGTATATGGCTGGCATTCAATATGAGAATCTGGGAAATAAAACCACATGAAAGGAATAATGAATGATGAAAATCACAGTGTTCCCCTGCCAGGCATTTGGCTTTTAAATAATGACTCAATCCGAAGGACCGATTTTGTAAAATGCTAGACACCAGCAATAGGGGTCTTTTAGTGATCTACAGGTCCCACTGTGAGGGTGGTGAGCATATTATGTGTTCACATAGAACTATGTGAATGTAGACTTAATCTTAGTGACAATTGTGTGGGAGCTATAAATAAAACAATGTTTTAAATTAATAACATCTACTATATAACTTGAAACAGGATATTCAGACACAGTGTCTAACAGTCTAACATATACATCTCCCATAATAGACTGATGGTATTAACCATACTTAGTCTCTATATTGCTTTATCATTTGGAAGTCTCATCCATTTCTCTCCATCATCATGCACTTCAAAACAGGTATTAAAACATTTACCTTATAGGTAAGAAAACTGAGTTCAAATTTAAGGGATTTTCCTAGGTGCCACCACTAGTACCTGGCTGAGGTGTAGCTCAAAGCCTGGTTTTCTGACACCAAGTCCAGAATGCTTTTTCACAGTGCATTACAACTGTCATTCAGAGCAGGTGTACCTCTTTAAACAATGCTCGCAAGTTTTGCAGCTGGTGCCTGGCTGCTGAAATATACAGCCATAGCAGAGTGCGTTTTTGGGTTACTTAACCCCAAGGCAGTGTGCCTTCAAATCCATATCGCAGGCTGCAAGCAACCTTTAATCTCTCTGCTGCCCAGTCCAGTCTGCTGCCATCAGTTACTGTATCTGCGAGTTCATCGTGTTCATAGCAAAGCCAAAAGATGAAGTAGCGATTTAAAGGGGGCAAACTGCACCTTAAGAAAATGGCATTTTTCTGGCATTGATAGAGGTATCAGCTGCCAGTCAGTAGAGAGTGGAAATTGTTCCAGGTTAAGGATCAGTCGGCCAAAACATGCATTTTAAATGAATATAGCAGCTACCCTGGGATAAATTTCAGTGGCAGCTGAAACACCTGCTCAGAAAGAAAGGCAATTTTTATCCTATGGCTCTTCTTTATGAGACTGAAATTTAGCACTTAGGTGGAAATATCTCCATAGAATGAATACTAAACAAGCTAGAGGACAATCAGCTGTTTAAAACATAATAGTGCATATGGTGTTTTCATTTCTCTTTATCTTCCTCATCTGATTTTTAGGAATTATGGGAGTTTAGGTTTATGGTTTCCATGCATGTGAAGTAGAAATAGAAACTCTTCACAGATTCTAATTTTCTGATGGTTGTTTATGTGAAACATCCTTTCAGTTGGGGAAATGTCTCTTACCTATGTGAGCAGACTAAGAACATGCTAAATGGATGTCACCTTAACTATTAATGTCTTCATTTCTTATTTCCTTACATGTAGTAAAACTGAAGTTATGTGCAACAAAGCAAACAGACTGTTGTAAGATATTTCAGCATGAAATTGTATTATTTCTACTTTGTGTGTGCTGAAGAACATTTTAATCACTATTAAAAAAAATTTCCCTTTCTGTCCCAGTTATTTGAATGATTTGCACTACAACTCTATTTATAAAAGGCAGGAATTATAGACACTTTCATGATAATGACTAGGGAGGAGTTTGGTATGAAATGTACCTTATATAGCCCAGATCCCATTTAGTTGCACAGTGGTTGGCAGCTCTGGCATGACAAATTGATAAACATTTTTGGCTTGTAATGGCATTATGTGATTTTTGTTTGTTTCTTTGTTTGTTTTACAACTGACTGATCTTTATAAATAGTGTTTCATGGCTTTAGGACAATATTGGCCTCAGTTTGCATTTCCTGAACTTCAATAGGGCTTAACCACAGGTGTGGACTCCTGGTCTTGACTTGCACTTGCCTACACCCAGGGGCACCAAGGGCCGAGGCACATTACTGACTACACACACACACACACACATACACATATATGTGTATATATATGTGTATATATATATAGGCAAAATATTGGAGAATGCCATTGGCCTGACTCTTACTTGCATTTTTCACTTCTTGTCCCATAGACTTTATATGCAATTACATTCTTCTGATTTATTATACTTGGCCTCTTTTGTTTGAAATTTCTACCTTTCCTGGACTGGTTCAGAGTACATTGGAAACTGTATTTATGCTTACTTACTCCAGTCACTTATCCATCATGACTTACTGTACTAGATGCTGTGCTGGGTGGTGGGAATAGTGTGGTGAGCAAGCTAAACTCATGAACATGAGGTGGGATGGGAATTCTAGGCATGTCTACAGGTAATTTCATTGCAGTGTGATATATGCTATGGTAGACTAGGTGCCAAGTGCCAAAGGATCATTGAAAGTGGGCTGAGAGTACTTATTTGAGTGTCTGAGCTTGCTTTCTGTGTTCTTGGTCCCAAGTATGTTATGCAGATACTGTGTTTATTCCTAGGATATTTTCTTGAGGTTTTATTCTTAATATCTTGGTTGATGGCACAAAGATAACCTTTAAACACAATAACAAACTTCAGGAGAAAAGGGAACAGGTGCTAAAATATAATAAGGTTTAATCTGATTTGCCAACTAAATGTGACTTTCAACAAGTACTTTGACCTTTCTAATCATCATTTATCTGTAAAATAAAGGCAATAACGCCCTTACAGGGTGTTGGGAAGGTTTAGAGTTTCTATCTGTAAGTTTTTTTGTTGTTGTTTGTTTGTTTGTTTGTTTTAGCATAGTTCCTGACATATGGCAAGTCCACAGTAATTATCGCTCTACTGTTGTTGATCAGTAGTACTATCTACCTATGAAAGGGAAGCATAAGGATAAAGGCAAGGATTTTGTGGTGTGTGTGTGTGTGTGTGTGTGTGTGTGTGTGTGTGCATGTTTGTGTTTAGTTTTAGCAGCCATAGACGTCTCCCAATTACACTTTTGTATTCTCTTGTCTACCAACTGATGCTGCGGTTTTCTCAGCATCAGCATGCCTTTAAAAGTATGCCCTGGGTGAGCTAAATTAATAGCAGCTCATTGATTTTTCCTCCTTCCTGAGGTGCCTTGAGAAGGGTGTGACTAACATCCATTGAGCATAAGCAAGACATTTCTTTTTCTTTTTTTAAAAAATTTTTTATTATTATTGTACTTTAAGTTCTAGGGTACATGTGCATAACGTGCAGGTTTGTTACATATGTATACTTGTGCCATGTTGCTGTGCTGCACCCATCAACTCGTCAGCACCCATCAACTAGTCATTTACATCAGGTATAACTCCCAATGCAATCCCTCCCCCCTCCCCCCTCCCCATGATAGGCCCTGGTGTGTGATGTTCCCCTTCCCGAGTCCAAGTGATCTCATTGTTCAGTTCCCACCTATGAGTGAGAACATGTGGTGTTTGGTTTTCTGTTCTTGTGATAGTTTGCTGAGAATGATGGTTTCCAGCTGCATCCATGTCCCTACAAGGGACACAAACTCATCCTTTTTTATGGCTGCATAGTATTCCATGGTGTATATGTGCCACATTTTCTGAATCCAGTCTGTCACTGATGGACATTTGGGTTGATTCCAAGTCTTTGCTATTGTGAATAGTGCCGCAATGAACATACGTGTGCATGTGCCTTTATAGCAGCATGATTTATAATCCTTTGGGTATATACCCAGTAATGGGATGGCTGGGTCATATGGTACATCTAGTTCTAGATCCTTGAGGAATCGCCATACTGTTTTCCATAATGGTTGAACTAGTTTACAATCCCACCAACAGTGTAAAAGTGTTCCTATTTCTCCACATGCTCTCCAGCACCTGTTGTTTCCTGACTTTTTAATGATCGCCATTCTAACTGGTGTGACATGGTATCTCATTGTGGTTTTGATTTGCATTTCTCTGATGGCCAGTGATGATGAGCATTTTTTCATGTGTCTGTTGGCTGTATGAATGTCTTCTTTTGAGAAATGTCTGTTCATATCCTTTGCCCACTTTTTGATGGGGTTGTTTGTCATTGTCTCAGCCCAAAATCTCCTTAAGCTGATAAGCAACTTCAGCAAAGTCTCAGGATACAAAATCAATGTGCAAAAATCACAAGCATTCTTATACACCAGTAACAGACAAACAGAGAGCCAAATCATGAATGAACTTCCATTCACAATTGCTTCAAAGAGAATAAAATACCTAGGAATCCAACTTACAAGGGATGTAAAGGACCTCTTCAAGGAGAACTACAAACCACTGCTCAGTGAAATAAAAGAGAACACAAACAAATGGAAGAACATACCATGCTCCTGGATAGGAAGAATCAATATCATGAAAATGGCCATACTGCCCAAGGTTATTTACAGATTCAATGCCATCCCCATCAAGCTACCAATGAGTTTCTTCACAGAATTGGAAAAAACTGCTTTAAAGTTCATATGGAACCAAAAAAGAGCCCGCATCTCCAAGACAATCCTAAGTCAAAAGAACAAAGCTGGAGGCATCACGCTACCTGACTTCAAACTATACTACAAGGCTACAGTAACCAAAACAGCATGGTACTGGTACCAAAACAGAGATATAGACCAATGGAACAGAACAGAGTCCTCAGAAATAATACCACACATCTACAGCCATCTGATCTTTGACAAACCTGAGAGAAACAAGAAATGGGGAAAGGATTCCCTATTTAATAAATGGTGCTGGGAAAATTGGCTAGCCATAAGTAGAAAGCTGAAACTGGATCCTTTCCTTACTCCTTATACGAAAATTAATTCAAGATGGATTAGAGACTTAAATGTTAGACCTAATACCATAAAAACCCTAGAGGAAAACCTAGGTAGTACCATTCAGGACATAGGCATGGGCAAAGACTTCATGTCTAAAACACCAAAAGCAACGGCAGCAAAAGCCAAAATTGACAAATGGGATCTAATTAAACTAAAGAGCTTCTGCACAGCAAAAGAAACTACCATCAGAGTGAACAGGCAACCTACAGAATGGGAGAAAATTTTTGCAATCTACTCATCTGACAAAGGGTTAATATCCAGAACCTACAAAGAACTCAATCAAGACATTTCAAGTTGACTTTAACTTTGCCTGTCACACTGAAAAATGGCTCCTAATGAATTCTTAAAAGGGAACAGAGGGACTGAGAGCACACTAATCTCAAGGTAGCCTTAATAATTGGATGTAATATCTCTGTAACATTCTGGATATTAACATATCTTACCATGAAGTCTCAAAATGTTCAATTTGGCTTGCTGGGATCTCAATTTTAGACTGTACTTAGGTGAGATTAAGCAATGGTTGTAAACTTCTTTGCCTGCCCATAGTGGCCACTCAACTTACTTCTGCATAGGCTATTCGATCATCACTAGAGACCTGCAAGCTAAATTCTCTTATCCCTATTACTCAAATGAGAATAAAATAATGAATTGTCCACAGTAGCTAATTGACTTGCCAGAGGTTGCCCCAATCAGAGTTATGCAACATGGAATTGGTAGCCAGGCCTTGTCACCCCTGGTCCATGTGCTTTACCATAATTGCCTTTCATCTCTTTGCCAATGAGCTGGTGTGTTAGTCACATTCTATCTTGTGGCATCCTTGTTAGCGAACCCCTGATTGCTTGAATTCTGTTTAGATGAGGTCTTATCTTTCCCCTTGAAGTCTAACTAGGAGAGATAATTTTTCCCATGGATTAAATTAATGTAGCAGGGTGATGGGAACTTAGAATTTGGGACACCTAGATCTGATCTTTCTTCTACCTTTCATTTATTCTCATAGAGAAAATAAATTTTCTTTCATTTAAGGAACTAAACTATTCTGAGCCTATTTCCCGAACTTGGATAATATCTCTTTTCCAAGGGCCATTAACAGGCTCAAATGAGATATACACATGGGCAAACATCTTTAAGTTGCCCAATGCTATACAAATATATTAAATTTGTGACATCCAGTCTTACCTTCACCTTTGATTGTGAATGCTTTATCTAATGGCCAGTATTTATGGTGTAGCCCCCTATCTTTCCACATATTTCACGTACATCACACACTTGCTTAATGGTAAATTCCTGGAAGAGAGAAAACACGTATTTTAAAATGTGTTCCATGATGATAGTGAGTAGATAATTTCTAGCAACTAAATGTAATAGAATAATTACAATTATCTTTCTGGAAGCCCAAAACATACTAAGCATTTAAATATGCTAAGTAAATGAATAAAGAGATTTTTTCCAAGTAGTCAACCCAAAGCCATATTTTAATGAATGTTCTAAATCAGTGATTCTTAAACAGAGTGACCTCCCTCTTCACGGGAAACATTTTGCAGTGTCTGATGACATTTTTGGTTGTTACAACTGGGAGAGAGGGGTGCTAATGTGATCTAGTAGGCAGAGTCAGAGATGCTGCTAAGTATTCCATAATTTACAAGACAAGACAGTCCCTACAATGGAATTGGCTAACCCAAAATGTCAACTGTTCAAAGGCTAAGAAATCTTGCTCTAGATTAAAAACATTGCTGCTGAAACTATGGCTCTTGAGCCAACAATATTGGCCTCCTTGACAGCTTATTAGAAATGTAAACTGTTAGGTTCTATTTTAGACCTACTATAATGAGAATTTGAATTTAACAGGAACCTAATCTGATTTGCATATGCATTAATGTTTAGAAGGCACTGGATGCACATAATACTGTTTTCTTAAATGTTATTTTTAAGAATGGTTTTAGACTTACCAAAAAAAAAAAAAAAATGTGAAGAATTACAGAGTTCCCATGTACCCACACTCAGTTTCCTCTATAATAAATACCTTACATTATGGTAATATTTTGGAATTAACAAACCAACAATGATACATTATCATTAACTAAAGCCCGTTCTTCATTCATATTTTATTAATTTGTAACTAATGTCTTTTTTGTGTTCCAGATTCTCATTGAAGATATAACTTTATGATGTTTAGTGATCATATCTCCTTAGGCTTGTTTTTGATGACCTTGACAGTATTGAGAAGTATTGGTTAGATATTTTATAGAAGGTTCCTCAATTAAAATTTGTCTCCTTTCCTCATGATTAAACTAGGGTTATAGTATTTTTGGAGAAAGACCACAGAGGTAGAGTACCATCTTAATCATATCATGTCAAGGGTACATACTATCAATGATGATTTATCACTGGTGATACTGACATTGATTACCTGGCAGAGGTGTTTTTGCTCCGTACTTAGTTCTACAGCTTACCCTTATTTATTACCTGATTCAAGTTCATTTTACTGGCCAATGAAGGGTCTGTCCTTCAGCAGCTACCTTTTGTTTTGGAATTCTAAAGGCCTACTTTGTTATAGTCACCAGACTTATTATACATGTGGAGCTGCAAATTGTACATTTGTAAATGAATAGTTTCACAGATTACATAGTGGACTTGATTTACTCTGGGGAAATATCCAGATTGCAGTAAAGGACAAATCTGACTAATCAAAAGAGCTAAAAACCACCTGGAACCAACAACTAATTGGGATTATTTTTTTTAAAAAAAGAGAAACCCATCCAACTGGCAGTTTCAGGTCTGAATTTTGAAATATATTAGATAGGAAATCAATGCTTTTGGTCAAATGAGTTGTTGTAGAGAATGTTTCGCCCCACTTACAAACATGTCATGACTTTGACCTTCGGTGTGGTAGGGTGATTTTGTAGAAGCTAGAAGAGAAGGATCACAGTTCCTTCACTGAATACCCATGTCTTATAAGTAGTCATATTGTAGGTACAATTAGACTATGCCTTAATGTCTTCATCAGATTTGGATAATTATTTCTAACCTGTGTACTTTGGGTGTGTTGCAAGGATAAAATGAAATAAAAGATGTGAACAAGTGCTTATTTGTCTTAAAATCTACCTCACTGTAAATTCCAGCCATTACTTTTTACTACCGCTTAACCAATACAAGATAGATCTTAGCTCCTCATCCCTCTCTGGCATTGCTACCTTTGCACTGTTGGCATTGCTATCTTCCCACAGTCTTCTGCAGCAAACGGAAAACTCCTTTTCCACCTAGGGACCTCAGCTTGTTATTATACTTTAACAGTAGAAATATCAGTGGATTTCCAAGTACAGTCAAACAGTATAGAAGTAGCATTACTGATGTTTTAAAGATGTAAATTCTGCTCAGCAAAGAACACTCTAAAATTTTGACCTTGCAAATATGAATATCCACTAGCAGCTTCTTCAAGGCTCTCAAGGGCAGGATGTTCTCTGTGATTTTGAAGAACCCAGGAGCCATTCTGAACTGCTTGTGTTTGTCTGTGTAAGTGACATGTCGAGGGACTCAGTTGAACAGTGGAAAATAGGTGTCTAAGGATGAGTAAGATGCTAGCTTTTTATGTCCCCATAAATGTTTAACATAAGAGCTTTTGTTGAACTTGAGGAATTCTTTGTTCCTTTAAAAATAAAATACTGAAAAGTAGATTTGAGTTCCACAACAATTTTAAAATTTTCTTTTAAAGTAAATATTTAAGAATCATGTAATCCTAAAATTGAACTTGAAACTACCCAGGATATATGTGCAGATGAATGCTGAAGCCATGGAAAATTAAATGGCTTGTCCAGTCAGCTTCTTAGTTACTGAGTCAGGACAAAAATAAAGTTCTTTTGACATTGAGTATGATAATCCATTCAATCTTTCATGCTGTGTCTTATCTCCAAATAGTGCAGTTTGATTTTTTTTAAGTAAAATTCTATAAAAATATATACCTTTCTCTGGGTATAGTATAAGTACAGACAGTCCCCATCTTACAATGGCTTGACTTATAATTTTTCAACTTTACAATGGTGCCGAAGAGATGCACATTCAGTACACCCCTGTACTTATGATAGGGTTACATTCTCAAAGAGCATTTATAATTATATCTTTGAAAAATTTTTAACACTTTAGAATTTTTTCAGATCAAAATAATGTAAAAATCACAGTTCTTTTGTCTTGGGAACTATTAAAATTAGGGGAAAACTCCAGGAAGATTTCAAGAGATTACATGAGCAGATACAGTGTCAGATCTACTTCAATATTAGCATGCATAAAGCAACATATTTTGAGGAGAATGTATCAAAATTCAATTATGGTATCTACACCCTGCACCTGATTTCAACATCTGAACTAGAGTTTTTGATCATTATAAATTCTGTCATAGTAACTTTAGTGTGAGGTGTTGCTACAAGCCAGAAGGTCAAATCATCATCGTGTTTGTCAATCCAATGTTTCTGCCATGGTAAAATGCAATTGCATTTTTCTGCTTAAAAAATCTTTCTGGAGAAACTTCTCTAGGAATGGTAGAGGGTGCTTAAAGAAGTTACGAAAGAGCAACTAAAACAGCCAAGAAGGCAAAAATTTCAGGTAAACAATTTTCTTATCTTTATTTCAAATAAATGGAACCAATAAGAGGATATGTTGAAGCCTATAAAATCAGGACAAGAATGGGTACAATAAATGTGGACTTTAAACATAAAAATGTTTTGAAGTTTAAAAGAGATAAACATGGGACAAATGAAAGCAAACATTAGTTCTAATAGTAATTCTTTGTAACTTTATCCTTGAGTACCTGGGTCCTTCCAAACTCTCAACCTCTGTAAGAGCTGTTTCACTTCTATGTTCTGTTCTGGTATTGGATGGTGACCATGATGAGCAGTTTATTGAAAAAAAGTATCAACTTAACACTGAAGGCCTAAGAGCCAGTTTTTTATTCTTACTTAGACCATCTCAATTTTATATTTAGTCAGTTTTGCTCTTGCTCTCTCTGATAGGTGTATTGGGAACTTATCAAAGAGAAACTAAAGCATGGAAGAAGGGAATGTCATTGTCAGCTAATCTAAAACTTTTTCCATTTTGTAACTTCTTTTTTCTTAATCAATTTGCACCTTTATTTTCAGCCACACTTTTTATATGATACTTGTTTCAAAATTCTATTGACATTCCTCCTCTAGCATCAAACCCTGAATGCTTATATTCTCGTGTTTCACGGGCTGCCCTGATGGTAAGGCAGATGCTTAGTCCACCATGGAGAGGTGGGAGTGACTTTGCCCTCCTGTGCACTGATCTTCGTTCTTCTAGGTGAAGTGACTAGAACCCACACAGGAGTTGAGAATGGAGACCTGAGTTTTAGTTCTGGTTCTGCTCTACCAGAAATTTTGTTCTCTTTTACCCTACTAAGTTATTGAACTTCTAAGACTCAATTTTTTCTCACTTATAAGCTTAAGCATTGATCATTATAACCTTGAGTGTATATTTCAACTCTGAATTTGATGGCTCTAAAGGAATTGTTCTCCTGAGTCGTATTACACTACTCTCATCTGTCTTGAGCCAAGTTTATTATTTTGCCTCCCATAGTTTCTTCTTTTTAACTTTGTATACTCAGAATTCTGATTCTTGACTCTAAGCTATTTCTTTTGCATTTCAGCATCTGACCCTTTACTGAATTTGTAGAAGTACATTTGAAGTTAGTTTTCTAACTTTAATATTCTTCCAAGTTTAAGTTATCCATGGTTATTTATAGTAAAAATTTGGAAAGTTTCACTTTTTGTCTCTTTTTACCAGGAAAAAAAAAAAACTGCATATTTGCTCACTAAAGTTCACTTTTTAAATTTTGTGATTACTGTGGAATAGAAAGTATTCGCAAATCAATCACTTAAAGTTGGAGCACCTTGTCTAAAATCACTTTTGATGGAAGTTCCAGTTTTTGAAACAATTCTTATTTAAATGCTATATCTTTGTCAATTCTAAAACATTATATGTTTTTAATACTAAGTTACTCAAAATTTTGGTTTTAATTTTTTCTTAAAGAAAACCAAATTCTATTTAGAATTTATCTAGTTTAATCATTTAGCTAATGTATGACGGCACTTCTGTTTCAAAATTAGTGCTGTAATAGTTTTTTAGTGACTCTATCCTACCTCCCTCATTTGTAATAGATTCAAATATGGCTACAATATAAATGACAGTTTTTCAGCATATCTCTGTTCTTGTACAACAAATGTGACTGAATTTATCAATGACAATTACATGAGTGAAGAAGAGTGTATATATAGTCATTGTACTTATAGGTGGCATAAACATGTGGATTAAAATAAATGAGGCTAATCTATGAATTTTAGAAAAAAATACGTTCCTTTCACTAATTGAGGGGAGTGACAAAGCATCTGTCTTCATTTATTGTCAAACTTCTATTCAACTAAAAGTATTTACCTTAGTAGAAAAAAATGTCATTGGTCCACAACCAAAACCAAAAAGTTCTCCTTATGTTGTAGCATACCAAACCACTTAGTGGCCTAGAACAATTCATTATCTCTGACGGTTCTATGGGTTACCTGGATTTGGGTGTTTCTTGTGTGGGCTCTTCCCTGTGGTTTGAGTCAGATGGCAACTAGGGATAGAGTTACCTGGATATTTAGACAGAAAGCAGAAGCTGCCAGGCCAGCACCCTTTCCATTGTATTCTATTGGTCAAAGCAGTTATAGGACCTGAGCATATTTAAGGATGTTGAGAAGTACCTCCTGAAGGGCACATTGTTTAAAAGCATGCAGCATGAGATATATTGTTATGAGATCTTTAGCGAATACAACTCACCATAATAGTTTTTTAAAAATGCCCTACCATATTCCTTAATGCTGGGGTTGGCAAAGTACAGTCTGCAGGCCAAATCTGGCTCTCAGCCTATTTTTGTAAATAAAGTTTTATTAGAATATAGCCATGCTTACATATTTATGTGTTGTCTATTGCTGCTTTCACAGTACAGAGGCAGAGTTGAGTAGCTGTAACGGACACCATATGGCCTGCAAAACTTAAAAATATTTACTCTCTGGCCCTTTACAGAAAAGATTTGCCAACCTCTGCAAAAAAGTTTTGAAGACTGTTAGTCGTCTGAAGGCATGCATTAATAATTACATTAATTTAAATTCTTATTGGCTGTATTCATGAATTTTTTCTATTTTTTTTTTTCTCCAGGCCAAATGTATCAACTCTAATAGCTTCTGTGACTTCTCTGATAAAGATAATTTCAGGAAAAGTAGACTTGTTTTTTTTTCTTCAAAATAGAAGCTTTCCCTTCAGCCCTGACTCTTGCCCCACAAATATGGACTTTATTGTTTTATGGGGTTACTCTGTTTTGTCAGATATTGTATAGGTTATAATAGTCTTCAAACCTAAGCTGTCAGCAAGTGGAAATAATTTGGGGAACTTTAAGAGCTATGGAAGTCAGCATCCCACTCTGTAGAAATCCTGGTTTACTTAACCTGGTCCGGGTAACAGACATCAGTACTTAACAAATCTGTAATGTGCTTGCGGAAGAACACTTAATAACTGTTGCACATCTTGAAGTCTTGTTAAATCAACAATAAAGCAACCCATCTTCTGTAAATTAATAAAAATACATTCATCTCTCGCAAAGAAGTGACTCGAATTTGGTTTGAAAATAGACAAAATGTATTCATTGCCTTCTAGAAAAACACTGTTTTCTTAGGTGAAGACAAAGTGTCTTTAGGGGAAAAAAATGCTTTCTTATATAAAGAAACATGATCAGAGGAGGAAAAAAGAGAGTACAGGAAGAAAATATATGGCAATATTATCAGAGAAGTGTAATTATTATACCAGTTGTGTATTGCAGTAACTAGAAATATCTAGTATGAAAAAAAGGCCTTGAAATGGGCGAGGTCTGGGAAACAGTGAGGACATTTGCATGGAGGACTTTGGAAAGAAAAGACAACAGATAATTGCACCTCATCATTTTGCAGGAGGCAGGCTGCTGCAGTGTTTGTGTGTTGGAGGTAGAGGAGAGAAGAGTGAAATGATAGCCACAGCCTAAGGCAAAGGTCAGAACTTGAAGGAAAAACTGAAATATGTATTGCCTCCCTAACCAGTTCCATCTTCTAGATGAAATTCCATATGGAAGGGGTATACAGATTTAAAGCTACAACCAAGTAAGTTCAAATGAGGTGGTTCAGTCCAAGTTCAATAAGACCACAATATATAAAGAATCTGTCTTTATCTTAGGATGGTAAAAGAAGACAAAGCAAGCTCATTTCTAAAAGGCAGCATCTTGAATACTTTCTGCAACTGTAATGTCAGGCATATCAATCTGATATCTTAGATATAATTTCTGATTGTAATAGTACTTTCATTTTTAATTAGGCTAAAAGCATCAGCTGCTGGTAGGCATGAAGTATATTTTCTCCCAAAGTCATGTGGCTATAATGCATTATTTATAGAGTAACATCAATTTTGTTTTTGTTTGACAAAACAAAATACAAAGTTTACCTTTTTCCACTCCAAAGAACTTCAAAACTAATAGAGATGTTACGTAAGTCAACTAACTTGAGAAAGATACGATATTTTGAAGAGCTGAGTGGGAGGAATCTTGAGACTGGGTTAAAAAAATAGTCGTCATTGTTGAAATAAAGAACGATTCTTCACAGGGACAATGGTTAGAGAGTAAGAGGGATGTTACAGTGCTGTCCAGCAGAACTTTCTGGAAGAAGGGAAATGTTCTACACTAGTGCTGTCTCCATTAGCCACATGAGCGCTTGATGTGTGGCTAGTGCAACTGATATGAACTTTTCGTTTTATATAGTTTTAATTAATTCACATTTAAATAGCCCCATGTGGCAACTGGCTACTATATAGGAAAGCACAACATAAAGGAAATAAAGTGTTCTTGGAATTGAAAATGAGGAGATGGAAACCAATTGTTGTTCATCATTATAATAATAATTCATAAAACAGAGTATATTTCGAATTTAAAGCTTTATCATAATCATCACAGGTGAAAATAGACATCTTTTTATTCCTAGTTATTTATTTTAATAAAGTATTTGTGGAAATTGTGTTAATAAAAGTTAGCCTTTAATCATTATAAATATAGCCCATCAAAACTACAATTATTACATGATCAAGGAAACCATTTTTCCATACTTCAGTTTACAAAACTTGGTATAATATGCCACATGTCACCTTTAGGTTAAATATAACAAACAAACAAACAAAAAAACAGTGAAGCAGATTTAGTCACAAGGGACATCTCATCAAGTAGTTAATTTGTAGAAAAATTTCATTTTTTCAATTTGAATGAACAGATGGCCTATTCATTAAAATTCAAAAGTAGATAATTACTTGATTCCAGTATTTTTAGCAAAAGGACATTTTATAACATTGTGTTTGGGGAAGACTCATAGGTCTTAAAATGTCTTGTGTGACTGGACACATAATTCTCCACTGTCTACAACTGCCTGCCGTGCTAACTGAATAAGCAGGTTAAAAATAGCCTTGCAGCTCTTCTTCAACACTAAAACACTCAAAAAAAAAAACCAAAAAACAAAAAAAAAACTGCTCATCTCTCTGAAGAAATATCTTCACATTAACCTCTAAACCCTGCTCAAACATTCAATCAGGAAATGTTTATCTATCATTTTTTGTGCTGGAGGCTTGAAAGTGGGGGTATACATTTGAAAAGATTGCCCTTGCCCTTAAGAAATAGAGTTCAATGGTGAATGTTCATTGATCCAACGGTCCTGAATTTTCTTTAATTTAGTGATATTCTGCAACTTTTTTCTCATTTAAGTAGTTCAGTAAAGGTGGATACTTAGTAATTCATTACAGAATATTCACATGATGAATAATTCTGTGTGAATAAATCTGCTATTGAAAGTGTCAGTGCAATGACGCACATCCTAGAATTACCTTACCACCCAAAGCTTTTCTTTTGTTTCCTTCTTTTCTTTTAACTAGAAGTGTTCCTCCTATTCCTAGATACATAAAGTGAGAGAAGTAACATGTTTGCCTAATTTCCCTGGTTGCTGGGAAGCTCAGAGTTTATGTTTTTTCACTCTGGCATTCCTGATCTAGGAATTCTTGATCTATTTCTTCTTCGGCCTTTACTTCTTAGTTCCTGACTATCTCTCTATAGGGTTTTGCTGTAATTCATCCCAAACCTTTTTTGGAATAAGTTTGTAAACTTTTCTTCAATTTCTAAAATGTGTTCGTTTCCACCAAACATTTTAAGGTTTCTGAAAATTGTTTTACGATTTAAGAATATAAAGTTTACATCCTCCCCATGAGCCAAATGATGTGAAGGAAACTTGCCACTTTGAACTTTCAATCAAAGGAAAACAGCGGTCCTCGCTCATTAGGTGCGATCTTCATCCTTTCGTTCAAGTTCTGCTTTTCTTTTTTTTTTTTTTTTTTTGAGACGGAGTCTCGCTCTGTCGCCCAAGCTGGAGTGCAGTGGCCGGATCTCAGCTCACTGCAAGCTCCGCCTCCCGGGTTCACGCCATTCTCCTGCCTCAGCCTCCGAGTAGCTGGGACTACAGGCGCCCGCCACCTCGCCCGGCTAGATTTTTGTATTTTTTAGTAGAGACGGGGTTTCACCGTGTTAGCCAGGATGGTCTTGATCTCCTGACCTCGTGATCCACCCGTCTCGGCCTCCCAAAGTGCTGGGATTACAGGCTTGAGCCACCGCGCCCGGCCCAAGTTCTGCTTTTCTAAAATATAGCTTTCTCATCACACACTTTCTCCATTTTGGCCTTACACTTGGAGAAGGATGGCCCCCACCAAAGGCGTTTTCTTAGGTCCATTTTGACAAGCTTATGGTTGAATTCAAGAAAGTAAGAAATAGCTATGTGTGTACATTCCAAAACTGCCTGCTCTCAGCAGCCACTTCTCATTTGAGAGAAAAATCTTTTCCTAAATCATACAAAGACCCACCCACGATAAAGAGAAAAGCCTTGTCCATGTTACAATAAAGTAATATACATCCATAAGCCTCTTTCCAGAACCCTTGGCACCAGTTGTTTCAGAATTCATGTTTTCAGATTTTCAAAAATTAATATAGCACATATACTGTGTTTTATAATACTGCCAATTGAGTCTGGCACATCACCGATAGCCAAACACATTAATCTTTCTGCAGAGTCTGTAAATGGTCATTTAGATCAAATAAATAAAGGCTGTAAGTAGTCTCATATTCATTTAGATCAGTTTTTGAAGCCAAATGAGAAAACACCTTTGGGATTTAGAGAACATACAAGGGATTGCAGACATGATGGTAACTGATATATCACTCTCAGACCCACCCCAGTGCTGCAACTTTCCCAGTGACTATGTGTATTCAGCTGACGAACATAAGTAAGCCCTTTGGATTCTGCACATGAAGAATCCCATGAAGAACTATCAGCAAGATCTCATTCTTGTGAGTTTAGCTCTGACCAGTTTTCAGGAGATGTATAAGAAAGAAAGAGTTCTAATGGCCAACATAAAAACCCAGATAATCAGAAATATTACACTAAACTGCTGTTTTTGATGTCTTAACTTAAAACGTGCTGCTGCTACATTGCATCCTATTTCCTTAACTTTAATTCTCTTCTACTATTCCATACTACATTCACCCATGATTTCCATTTTTCTCTGAGTCTTCTCTCCACCTCTTCCTCTTTACCTGCAGTTTCTATGACATTCATATTGCATCTACCACGTACCACCATTTCCATAACCAGACATAATAATGCACAGGGCTTGAAATTTTGCCTAATTCTCTTCTGCAAGAAGTCATAACTAACCCAGTTCCTTCCTATAATTACTTTGGATGACTTAGCTGCAACATGCCTGGGTGGAATTGCAAAAGACTGTAATATGTATAGTTAGAATATTCCAGTGAACATTCCCTCAAAATTAGAAATGGCTTCTCAATATGTATATGTAATCACTCTTCAACCCAGTATCAAATATTTTTGAGGGAAGTATATCTTTGCATTGGTCACAAAAATATGTTTCATGCTTATCAAAAGCATAAAATCAGCCTGGGTTACATAGTGAGACCCCATCTACAGACACACACACACACACACACACACACACACACACACACACACACACANCCCCATCTACACACACACACACACACACACACACACACACACACACACACACACACACAATTCAAAAATTAGCTGGGCATGGTGGCACTTGCCTGTAATCCTAGCTTCTCGGGAGGCTGAGGTGGGAGAATCACTTGAATCCAGGAGGTTGAGGCTGCAGTGAGTCATGATCATGCCACTGCACTCCATTCTGGGCAATAGAGCAAGACCCTGTCTTAAGAAAAAAAAAAAAAAGGAAGAAGAAGAAGAAAATAAACAAACAAAAAATCTTTCATCAAGGTGACATTCATGTTTTCCCATCAAGTAGGGATTTTGTTTATTCTGTGGTCTCTGCCTCTAAATATATCCACATCTCACCACAGGTGTGGATCATCTCTAAAGGGTTTAATCTGTCCCTGCTTTTAATTCATTCTGACACTGTCATGATAACCACATGAAGTGTATTACTTTTCCTTGAAATTTGACCAGGTTCTTTCTGAGGATTGTGACTGCATTTTCTACCTGTAGAGCTGAAGAGACTGATCCTTATTCATATATTCAACTACTACCAGCTTGTAATATTTTTTCAGTAGCAAACAACAAACGAACAGCAAGCAAAAACAGATCTGTTTCTATGCTATTATCTTCTTGGTGCACTAAAAGCATGTCTCTGTTTCATATATACCAATCACATTTTTTTAAAAAAAATAGAAATCTTGGGGAGGTCTGGACGCAGGTGGCCTGGGACTCATGGCAGATTTATTTGTCTTACATAAATCTTAATTTTCAAGCTCCCTGAATACCTTAATTGTGACTGTCAGTGTTGTACTGGTTTGTATATAGAAACACATTGTTCCACCCTGCTACTTACATTTATTTGAAAGTAAACTCACAGTGATGAGGAATTTATGAAAATTATATTTTATTTATTTTGATGTTATAAAAAGTTGCACATGTAAAACTGATTTATTAAAACATGCTATGTGTCCAAAAATAAAGACCAAAATGACATTGCAAAAAGAAAAATATGAATATAGAAATCTCAATTAATGAATTTTCAAGTTACCTCACCTACTATAAATAGCCATGATAAATTGGTTTCTATTTGGTGTAATATTTCCCAGTACTTGTTTTAGATTTTTCACCTTCCCAAAACCTGCTCATTTTAACATATGGATTTTAGTTGTGTCAAACTTGCATATTATTCAACATGAAGTTAAATGGTCCAGTGCTTAAAAATAAAAATAATAAATAAATAAATAAATAAATAAATAAACAAAAATACTTCACTTCCTCTCATATTTACTCATTTCTACAGGATGGTATTAGCACAGAAAAGATCTTCTGATTTCGCTGTTCTTTGTAATGAATAAAATATGTGGGAAGTGTGAAGAACTTATGTAAGCCCTTTTGTCTTGGTCTCACTGAAGAGCTTTAATTTTATTCTTACTTTATAATCCAGGAGGTGTCAACTGGCCCCATGGCACTTTTCATGGACTTTATACTTTATAGAGACCAAGGACTTCAAAGTCTGTTAGGAGAACATTAAAAATAAAGGCCTAAGGCTAGCAAACTTGAACATTACTGTTTCCTGTGCCACTACAATGATGTACAGGGAAGCATGTTTTCTTAACATTCAAGCATAATTTAAAACCACTCTGCACCAACAGCAAATTATATATTGTCCAGACTGGAGTGCAATGGTGCAATCTCGGCTCGTTGCAACCTATGCCTCCCGGGTACAAGTGATTCTCCTGCCTCAGCCTCCCCAGTAGCTTGGATTACAGGCACCCACCACCACGCCCAGCTAATTTTTTGTAGTTTTAGTAGAGATGGGGTTTCACTATGTTGGCCAGACTTGTCTCAAACTCCTGACCTCCTGATCTGCCCACCTCAACTTCCCAAAGTGCCGGGATTACAGGCATGAGACACTGTGCCCGTCCAGCATATCATATTTATATTCTGAATTTTCACATATTAGATGCCAGAGTTTTCTTATAATATTATTTGGATATATTTTTATATCCCAAATTTTATGTAAAAGCCATCTCTTGGATGGAAGTACAACTTTAGTTTAACTTCTATTTCATATTTTTTGTAACTAAAATACAATATATTTAGTTTTTATCTGTTGATAATCTTTACCCTGTCTTGAGGCAGAATGCAAATTCCTTTTTTTTTTTAATTTAATTTTCTGAAATCTGGGCATAGTGGGAGAGAATTTATAAAAGAAAAAAGAAATCAGATGCTGAGATGAAAACTGCTTATTTGTTTTTGATGCAAATCAGTGAATAAACTAAAATCTGGAAAAACTGAAAAATAATTTTGGACATTAATACCGTTTAGAGATATTTAAATTCAAAAGATAAATAATTTAGGACATTTTTGGAAGGGACAAATTATTCATAGATCGTCCCGATTCATTAGGAATAATATTTTTATAGGAATTAGATTCCTAAATTAATTTATTGCTGCTCAAGACTGTGTTGAACTCCACATCCTTTTAAATATTTTAAACCTATTAGGTTTCTTTATAAAAAGTCCTTCAGTAATAAAAGAATGGTTAAGATAAATGTGTTAAGAAACAAAAGTTTTTTTTAAAGATTCAAGATAAAGTTTATATTTTTATAGTTTCCATTTAAGAAGTATATCTAGTTTACGTTTTCATTTTTCTAAGCAGTGTATATAATGTTTTCATTTGTTATAATTGGATTTGTGCTGACAGAGTCAAACATTTCCCCTGTTCCTCCTATGATCAAAGGCATATTAATAACTCTAAGGTGAAAGGCAAACTATACGGCCAGGGAGCCAATTAAAGTTAGCCGGCAAGCAATGAGGTGGAATCCATGATGTTGGACTTCTAACAAGAGCTCCAACCAACAAACATAACATGGTTTTAAAGAATTCTACTTTGTCTTCTCTCTCTTAGACAGATTCTGGGCCATGATGCATTTCAGTTCATTAGAAGAGAACAAACACAGATAATATATATGGACAATCTAAAGAAAATACCAACTAATAAATAGTTGCAGCTATACAAATCTTTCAGCTTCGTGGCAGAGTTTTGTCCATGTTGGAAGGGATGAGACACTTAGACTGACCTAAGAGTGCTTTGTGGAGAAACTGAGTTGGCAGTGGTGTTTAAAAGGAAGGAAGGCACTTGGATGACTGGAGAGAAGGAACACCTTGCCTTAAAAAAAAAAAAAAAAAAAAAAAAGATACCCCTCATTGTGGCAAAAGCATTATAGAGGCCTAAGAGAATGGCAAATTCAATGATGAATAAAGTTAAACATTTTGTGTAAAATATTAGAAGTTTATTCTGCTAACTAGTGGTTATTAATCTTTTTTTTGTGCTGGGGCCCCTTTGGAAGTCTGCTGTGTATGGACCTCATTTCAGAATATTTTTAAGTGCATAAAATGCACTACTTTCAACTACCAAAGCAACTATTTATATTGAGAATCAATAACTAAAATAATATAAAATAAATTTGTGATTTGCTAATAGATGTTATTTCTATTTAACACATTAAATAATAAGACCTAATGGTATGTCTAATAACTACCATGAGTTTGAGGAAGTGGTGAGCATAAGCAATGTTTAAAGTTACTTGCAACAATTGTCATATAGTAAGTAAACTTTTTTTATTGCTGACAATATCCATAATACTCTTAAACTAATGTGGTTTGTTACTATCGTTTGCTACCACAGTTCAACTAGAGGTTAGTAAAAATAATGATGTATATATTATTTTTCTTATCCAAGTTCACAGATCCCTGAGTTCTATTAGGGTAAGAACCTCTGAACTAGACCATGAGGTTTGAGTAAGAGAAAGTCAGAGGTGAAGACTCAAACCCAGGTTAATTTAGATAAGATCTGTATTCATGGAAATACTAGACACACATTCCTAGCAATATGAATCTGACTCCAGAGAAACTAGTTTGAACTCCTTATCAGGGAGATACTTTATCAGAATTATATTCAATAAATTATTCTTTTCTCTTTGTAGTATAGTTTGATAGCAAAGAATCCAGGTCAACAAGGGCTTAACGTAGAGTTTCAGTTAAGAAATGGATATACTTGTGTGGATTAACTGTGCTCACAATAAGTATTTGTATCAACAATTGCATGAATTAAAGATAATTTGGTGTTCTTTGAAAGTGAGGTTGGGAAGGGATGGATGGTAATTTTGGAAGGCAGATAAGGTTATTACAGTTGGTGAAACATGTTGTAATTGTTCAAAAGGGAGTAGGAGAAAAATTACTGAAGGAAGAGTATGAAGTCAAAGCATCTCTAACTTTTAATCTTTTCATAAAAGATATTATGATATTAATGGCATTAGTGACAAATCTTATATTTGAGCCATTACTATGTACCTGTGCTAATCCTTATTTTTAACCACTTTATTGAGATATAATTCACATGCCATACAATTTACACATTTAAGGTGTTCAAATCAGTATCTTTTAGTGTATAAACAAACCTGTGCATTCATCACCACAGACAAATTTAAAATATTCTCCTTACCCTAAAAAGAAACTGTAGCTGTTATACTCAATTTTTCCATTCCTCCCAGTCGTAGGGAACCCTAATCTCCCATCTGTCTCTATACTGTAGATTTGGCTAGTCTAGACATTTTATATAAGTGGAATTATATTACTCTGGGTAGGACTTTGGTACTATGTTGAACAGAAGTGGTAAAAGTGGGCATCCTTGTCTTTTTTCAGTTCTCAGGGAGAATGCTTTCAAATTTTCCCCATTCAGTGCTATGTTGGCTGGGGGTTTGTAATAGATGGCTTTTATTACCTTGAGGTATGTCCCTTTCTATGCTGATTGTGTTGAAGGTTTTAATAATAAAGGAATGCTGGTTTTGTCAAATGCTTTTTCTGTGTCCATTGAGATGATCATATGATTTTTGTTTTTAATTCTGCTTATGTGATATATTATATTTATTGACTTGCATATGTTAAACCATCCCTGCATCCCTGGTATAAAACCCACTTGATCATGGTGGATTGTCTTTTTCATATGCTGCTGGATTTGGTTAGCTAGTATTCGGTTGAAAATTTTTGCATCCCTGTTCATCAGGGATATTGGTCTGTAGTTTTATGTTGTTGTTGTTATATCCTTTCTTAGTTTTGGTATTAAGGTGATATTGGCTTCATAGAATGAATTGGGAAGGATTTCTTCTTTCTATATATTTTGTAATAGTTTCAGTAACATTGGTACCAATTAATCTTTGAATGTCTGATAGAATTCAGCTGTGAACCTAACTAGTTCTAGATGCTTTTTCTTAAATTACCATTTCAATTTCACTGTTTGTTATTGGTCTGTTCAGAGTTTCTATTTTTTTCTGGTTTAGTCTAGGAGGGTTGATATTTCCAGGAATTTATCCATCTCCTTTAGATGTTCTAGTTTGTGCACATAAAGGTGTTCGTGGTAGCCTTGAATGATCCTTTGTATTTCTGTGGTATTGGTTGTAATATCTCCCATTCCATTTCTAACTGAGCTTATTTAGATCTTCTCTCTTCTCTTCTTCATTAATCTCACTAATGGTCTATCAATTTTATCTTTTTGAATACCCAAATTTTTGCTTCATTCATCTTTTGTATTTTGTTTGTTTGTTTCAATTTCTTTTATTCCCACTCTGATCTTTGTGATTTCTTGGATTCTGCTGGGTTTGGGTTTGGTTTGTTCTTGTTTCTCTAGTTCCTTGAGGTGTGATCTTAGGTTGTATATTTGTGCTCTTTCTGACTTTTTGATGTAGGCTTTCAATGCTATGAACTTCCCTCTTAGCACTGCTTTTACTATATCCCAAAGGTTTTGATAAGTTGTGTTCTGCTATCATTCAGTTTGAATATTTTTTAAATTTCTATCTTGGTTTCATTATTGACCCAAAGATCATTTAAAATCAGATTAATTTCCATGTATTTGTATAGTTTTGTGGGTTCTTTTTGGAGTTAATTTTCATTTTTATTCCACTGTGGTCTGAGAGGATACTTGATATAATTTTGATTTTGTTAAATTTATTGAGATTTATTTAGCAATCTGTCCTATGTTCCATCTTGGAGAATATTCCAGACAAGAGAAAGAAATAAAGGGCATCCAAATTGGTAAAGAGGAAGTCAAATTGTTGCTGTCCATTGATGATATGGTTGTATACCTAGAAAACTCTAAAGACTCATGCAAAAAGCCTTGGATATGATAAATGAATTCGGGAAAGTTTGAAGATACAAAATCAATGTATACAAATCAGTAGCACTGTTATACACCAACAGCGACCAAGCTGAGAGTCAAATCAAAAACTCAAGCCATTTTACAATAGCTGCTCAAAAATAAAATGCTTAGGGATATACCTAAACAAAGAGGTGAAAGGTCTCTGCAAGGAATCTTACAAAACACTGCTGAAAGAAATCAACAACACAAACAAATGGAAACACATCCCATGCTCATGGATGGGTAGATGAATATTGTGAAAATGACCATACTGCCAAAAGCAATCTAAAGATTCAGTGCAATTCCCATCAAAATACCATCAGTATTCTTCATAGAACTAGAAAAACAAAAACAAAAACAAAACAAACAAACAAAAATCTTAAAATGTATATGGAACTAAAAAAGAGCCTGCCTAGACAAAGCAAGGCTAAGCAAAAACAACAAATCTGGAGGCATCACATTACCTGACTTCAAACTATACTACAAGGCTACAGTTACGAAAATAGCATGGTACTGGTATAAAAATAGGCCACAGACCAATGGAACAGAATACAGAACCCAGAAGTAAACCAAAATTCTTACAGCCAACTGATCTTCAACAAAGCAAACAAAAACATGAAGTGGCAAAAGGACACTTGTATTAGTCTATTTGCATGCTGATAATAAAGACATACCTGAGATTGGGTAATTTATAAGGAAAAGAGGTTTAATTGGCTCACAGTTCCACATGGCTGGGGAGGCCTCATAATCATGGTGGAAGCAAAAGAAGAGCAAAGTCATGTCTTACATGATGGCAGGCAAGAGAAACTGAGAGCCCAGTGAAAGGGAAAACCTCTTATCTAACCATCAGATCTCATGAGACTTATTCACTATCATGAGAACAGTATGGGGGAACCACCACCATGATTCAATTCTCTCCCACTCAGTCCCTCACATAACACGTGAGAATTATGGGAGCTACAATTCAAGATGAGATCTGGATGGGAGAGAGCCAAACCACATCATTCTGCCCTTGACTCCTCCCAAATCTCAGGTCCTCACATTTCAAAACCAATCATGCCTTCTCAACAGTTCTCTAAAGTCTTAACTCATTTCAGCTTTAACTCAAAAGTCCAAAATTTTAAGTTTCATCTGAGACAAAGCAAGTCCCTTTCATGTATGAGCTGTAAAATCCAAGCAACTTAGTTATTTCCTAGATACAATGGGGGCATGGGCATTGGATTAATATACCCATTCCAAATGGAAGAAATTGGCCAAAATGAAGGGGTCCTAAAGGCCCCATGCAAGTCTGAAATCCAGCAGAGCAGTCAAATCTTAAAGCTCCAAAATGATCTCCTTTGACTCCATGTCTCACATCCAAGTCATGCTGATACAATAGATGGTTTTCCATGGTCTTGGGTAGCTCTGCCGCTGTGGCTTTGCAGGGTAAAGCCTTCCTTCTGGCTGCTTTCACAGGCTAGTGTTGAGTGTCTGCAGATTTTTCAGGTGCGCAGTGCAAGCTGTCAGTGTATCTACTATTCTGAGGTCTGGAGGATGGTGGCTGATATGGTTTGGCTGTGTCCCCATTCAAATCTCAATTTGAATTGTATCTCCCAGAATTCCCATGTGTTGTGGGAGGGACCTAGGGGGAGATAATTGAATCATGGGGGCCAGTCTTTCCCATGCTATTCTTGTGATAGTGAATAAGTCTCAAGAGATCTGATGGGTTTATCAGGGGTTTCTGTTTTTGCTTCTTCCTCATTTTCTCTTGCTGCTGCCATGTAAGCAGTGCCTTTTACCTCCTGCCATGATTCTGAGGCCTCCCCAAGCCACGTGGAACTGTTAAGTCCAATTAAACCTTTTTGTCTTCCCAGTCTTGGGTATGTCTTTAACAGCAGCATGAAAATGGACTAATACAATGGCCCTCTTCTCACAGCTCCACTAGGCAGTGCCCCAGTGGTGACTCTCTGTGGGGGCCTTCACCCCACATTTCCCATCTGCATGGCCCTAACAGAGGTTTCCCATAAGGGCCCTGCCCCTGCAGCAAACTTCTGCCTGGACATCCAGGCATTTCCATACATCCTCTGCAATCTAGGCAGGGGTACCCAAACCTCAATCCTTGACTTCTATGCATCCGCAGGCTCAACACTATATGTAAGCTGCCAAGCATTGGGGCTTGCATCCTCTGAAGCCATGGTCCAAGCTCTACCTTGACCTCTTTAGCCATGGCTAGAGCAGCTGAAATGCAGGGCACCAAGTCTCTAGGCTGCACATAGCAGAGGGTCCTTGGGCCTGGGTCACAAAACTATTTTTTCCTCCTAGGCCTCCAGGCCTGTGATGGGAGGGGATACCTCAAAGGTCTCTGACATACCCTGTAGATATTTTTCCCATTGTCTTGGTGATTGACATTTGGCTCCTCATTACTTATTCAAATTTCTGCAGTCAGCTTTAATTTCTCCTCAGAAAATGGGGTTTTCTTTCCTATCGCACAGTCAGGCTGCAAATTTTCTGCTCTGTTTCCCTTTTAAAACTGAATGCTTTTAACAGCACCCAAGTCACATCTTGAATGCTTTACTGCTTAGAAATTTCTTCTGCCAGATACCCTAAATCATCTCCCTCAAGTTCAAAGTTCCACAAACCTCTAGGACAGGGGCAAAATGCCACCAATCTCTTTGCTAAAACATAGCAACAGTCACTTTTACTCCATTTCCCAACATATTCCTCATCTCCATCTGAGACCACATCAGCCTGGACTTTATTGTCCATATCACTATCAGCATTTTGGTCAAAGACATTCAACAAGTTTCTAGGAAGTTCCAAACTTTCCTACATTTATCTATATTCTTCTGAGCCATCCAAGATGTTCCAGCCTCTACCTGTTACCCAATTCGAAAGTCACTTCTACATTTTTGGGTATCTTTACAGCAGCACCCAACTCCTGGTACCAATTCACTATATTAGTCTGTTCTCATGCTGCTAATAAAGACATACCTGAGACTGGGTAATTTATAAAGAAAAGAGGTTTAATTGACTCACAGTTTCACATGGCTGGGGAGGCCTTATAATCATGGTGAAAATGAAGGAAGAGCAAAGTCATGTCTTACATGGTTGTGGACAAGAGAGAATGAGCCAAGTGAAAGGGGAAATCTCTTATAAAACCATCAGCTCTCATAAGACTTATTCACTACCAGGAGAACAGTATGGGGGAAACCACCCCCCATGATTTAATTATCTCCCACCAGGTCTCTCCCAAAACACATGGGAATTATGAGAGCTTGAATTCAAGATGAGATTTGGGTGGGGACACAGCCAAACCTTCTCAACACACTATTCAATAAATGGTGCTGGGATAAATGTCAAGCCACATGTAAAAGAATGAAAGTCATCTCTCACCTTATACAAAAAATAACTCAAGATAGATCAAAGACTTACATGTAAGTCCTGAAACCATAAACATTCTAGAAGATAACATAGGGAAAAAACAAACAAACAAACAAATAAACAAAAAAACTCTTCTAGATACTGGCTTAGGCAAAGAACTCATGACCAAGAACCCAAAAGCAAATGCAACAAAATCAAAAATAAATAGATGGGACCTAATAAACTAAAAAGCTTCTGCACAGCAAAAGAAATAATCAGTATTGTTTAGACAACCCAGAGTGGGAAAAGATATTCAAAAACTATGTTTCTGACAAAGGACTAATATCCAGAATCTACAAGAAGTTCAAACCACCAAGTACAAAAACAAATAATCCTATGAAAAAGTGAGCTAAGAACATGAATAAACAATTCTCAAAATAATATATACACACTGCCAACAAACATGAAAAAATACTCAACATCACTAAGGAAATGCAAATGAAATTAGGAAATTTCATAAAATGAAATTAGGAAATGCAAATGAAAACCAGGATGAGATACCACCTTACACCTGCAAGAATGGCCAAAATAAAAACAATAAAAACATGTTAAATGTTTTTATTTAAATGTTTTTAATAAAATTAAATGTTTTTAAATAAAAACATTTTGGCATGGATGTAGTGAAAAAGAAGCACTTTTATACTGCTAGTAGGAATATAAACTAGTACAACCCGTATGGAAAACAGTATGGAGATTCCTTAAAGAACTGAAAGTAGATCTACCATTCAATCCAGCATTCTCACTACTGAAGATGAAAAGAAGTCATTACATGAAAAAGACACTTGCACACACATGTTTACAGCAGCACAATTTGCATTTGCAAAAATATGGAACCAGCCTAAATGTCCATCAATCAATGAGTGGATAAAGAAAATGTAGTATATATACACCATGAGTTACTACTCAGCCATAAAACAAAATGAAATAATGACATTTGCAGCAACCTGGATGGAGTTGGAGACCATTATTCTGAGTGAAGTAACTCAGGAATGGAAAAACAAATATGTTATGTTCTCACTTATAAGTGAGAACTAAGCTATAAGGACACAAAGACATAAGAATGATATAATAGACTTTGGGGACTCAGGGGGAAGGGGGAAAGGGGTTAAGGAATAAGAGACTACACATTGGATGCAGTGTACACTGCTCAGGTGATGGGTGAACCACAATCTCAGAAATCACCACTAAATAACTTTTCCATGTAACCAAAACCCACTTGTTCACCAAAAATTATTGAAATAAAATAAAATACCAAACATTTATGAATTATATAACATGTGGTTCTTGTGAATGACTTCTTTCACTTAGCATATTTTTAAGGTTCATTCACATTGTAGCATGTATCAGGAGGTCATTATTATGACTGAATACCATTCTATATTTTGTTTATTCAATCATCAGTTGATAAAGCTCTTCTTACGCATTACTTTAGTATACCATCTATCTTGACTGCCAAGTAGAGGGTTGTTCAGCAGTTTTCTTTTACCCTCAGTTTTTCTTTTTAAAATATATTCTTGACTCCTCCTTATTTTGTCCTCAATGGTGCTGGAGGACAAAGGTCATCATTCTCTGTATGGGTAGTGACTTTCAAAGAAAGTCCTCTCACCCTCAACCTGCCCCAGGCCATTTGTACAGTGGCTTTTGAGAAAATAGGTTTAAAAGCATTATTTTTCATCTTGTTAAGTAGATATTTAGTATTTTTTGCAGAGTATGTGGTTATTCTTCATTTTAGTTTGTTCTCTGCTTTAAAACAATGTGCAGGTACATAAGTGCTTGCTGTATACTCTGGAGAATCCTAACCTCATAAAAAGTGAATAAATACATATATCATGTCAAGTGCAGATATTTTAAACTGTCAAGTAACAAATCTCATGGTAGGAAATGTATTATACTACTGGGTGAAGTAAGTTATAGTCCAGAAATGCTTTTAATAAGTGGAGAAGGCGGTTGATACTTTGAATTATTGTTGTTTCTATTGTTCTGAATGCTATATGAAATGAAATTAAAATGTAGTCATAAGGCTTTCACACAAGCATGTTCATAGGAGTAGTGACGAACATTTTGACTAACATTTTAACATATCCATCAATGAGTATTTGCTAACCCTCTTTTTTTTTATATATATAACCAGACATGGTATTAATTAAATAATTGTTCCCTCAATTAGTTTATGCTAATATTAACAGAAAGCTTTATCACATACAAAGATCTTTCACATAAATTTTATATATTAATACTGTGAAGCAGGTAGTTATTATTCTTATTGTGTTGTTGCAGAAACTGAGTGCCAAAAGGTCCAAAGCGTCCAAGAGCAGTGAGGCCAAGATATCTCCTTAGAACTGATTTTGTTTCCTTTTTCTGCCTAAGAGCCATGACAACGCTAAACAAATGGACTTAGAAAAAAGACATGTAATCTCTGATTGAAGCAATATCTTTTTGACAGTATAGTTGACCCTTGAACAACATAGGATTTAGCCTCATGGGTCTACTTATATGTAGGTATTTTTCAATCAAACATGGATTGAAACTACAGAAACCCACACATAAGGAGAATTGACTGCGATATTTGAGTATTCATGGACTTTGTTGTACATAGGGGTTATGCAAGCAGTCCCCAGGTATATTGAAGAATGACTGTATTCACTTTTCTAATACCTTGAAATTTAGATGAAATTGGATTTAGTATTCATTTGACATCTTGTGAAATGATCCTAAGATATATGCAAATTCCTGAGTCCTTAGTTTCTCATATTAATGTAATTTGCACAGTTACTCCAAATCTCCTGTCTTTTAACTTTCCTCATCACTCCTTCATCATATCCTGACCCCTCTATTTCTTTGGCATACCTAAGCAATAGATCTTCCATCAAGCTTTCGTCTTCCCCCAAACCCCTCACATAAGAAATTAGTATGAAACAGACTTTACTAATAATTCAGAGAGAGGGGTAGGACATTCATTCTGGCAACAAATAACTGGATACTGCACATTAGACATCCTTTTTACCAAAAGTCTTTCAGTCTCTGAAATATGAGACTACTGACCTCTTCTCTGTAACATCTAACTTCTTCATTGTTCCTGTATATTTATGACTCTGCTCTTTTTCCCTTCTACATTTTATGAACCATGACCTAGAGGCCTGCTTTTCCCACTTAAAACTGCTTCTCAATGTATTTTACTTTTTAAAAAGAAAGAAAATTTTCTCTTGAAAAACTATTCAACCTATATATTCTTTGTCTTGCTATATGTATTATCTAATTCAATTATCATAACCCTATGAAATAAAATACTATTATCCCAAATCTGTAGTGAGGTAATCTATGCACAGAGAGATCGATAAGTTATCTAAGTTTACACAGCCAGTCAATGGTGAAGGCAGGATCTGAAATTCTCAAGTATATGTGGAGAAAGGATGTTATTCTAACATCAGTAGTGTCTTCATAAGCTTATAAATATCTGTAATTACTTCTATTTCAGGTGACATCTGCTGGGGAAAATTATTCAGTAAAGTAACTTTGTGGCTTTATTCAATCTGCTGGCAATGTGGTTTAGTTAAATATGCAACCTGATGCTGCCCTTTTATCTAGGTTGTAATTTACATTTGGTGGAAGTTAATATGATAAATAGTGGAAGTCAAAGTTTTCCCTTCAAATATAGAGTATTTTGTATGCTCATGGATTGTTGTTTACATGAGGACTTCTCAACTCTGGCACTACTGACATTCTGGGCAGAATAGTTCTTTTGTGTGGGGGCACTATCTTCTGCATTATAACTGCAGCCCTAGCCTCTACCCACTAAATGCCAGAGGACCCCCCTAGTTGTGACAACCAGGAATGTTTCCAGGTATTATCAAATGTACCCTTGGGGGTAAAATTGCCCCCAGTTGAGATCTGTTGCATTATATTACAAACTCACCCAAGCTTAATATTAAAGCATAACAAAAATAAAAATCATATTAAGACTGCCCACAATTCTGATAGTGGTTGTAGTACTCTTGCCATTTGCCTGCCTCTAAGCAATTACGGAAATAGCCATTCATTCTTTAGGCTAATTGAAGGTGCTCATGTACTATAGAAAAAAATAGAGCAAGAATGTATTACACATTGCTGGAATTAAGCTTAATATACTTGACTTAATTAAGACAATTAAATTGTATGTTCAGCTCTCATTTATTTAGGGGATGATTAGCCTATTTTCCTTTCTTTTTTGTGGGTACACACTGAATCTATGGCCTGTCTTTAGCTTGCCTCATTACTGGAAATTGAAATCAGTCCACAAACACTTATCTAGTGCTTGCCATGTATTTTAAGTGGTAACATTTCAAAACATAATGCATAGAAAGATTATGGAATCATGATGCTGGGGAAGGATGTTGTGAACTCCTTTCAGAATCCTGTTCATTGTCAGATAAATGACTGACCCATACAATAGGTTTAGTATGTTCTCTTTTCCTTAAATATCTCCAAGGACAGAATTGCAGCAATGTAAGTTGCTCATTCCAGACTTTCATTCTGATGGTTCAGATGATTCTCTATATCTAAATATTCAGATTGCTTAAATTTCAGTCTGTTTCCTCATAGAAGTTTTCTTTGTGAATATGTATGTATGCCCTATGACTTCAGAATGAGAAAAATTCTGACTTTGAGATACCTTGAAAGTATGTTGACTCTTTTTTTGCATAAATGAGATTTTTAGTTTTGGATAGCTTATTACGTTTTTAATTCACAGTCAAGAATAACTATAATGGTTTTAGTTCATATGCAATATGTATTATAATCTGTTGTAATTTAGTATAATGAAAATTGTGTCAAGTGTGTTTGTAGCAATCATGACCACAAGGGAAATCAGATTTGCCTAATTTAAGGAGAAGCAAAAGTCTTCACTCATGTAGCTTCAACCTCAACTACCCTTTTCCTTCTCACATTGTTTCATTCCATTTGGATAACTAGTTCTTTTGGGCACCCTGTAAGAATTGTTGCTATGATGATCTCAAAGAAAAGTGACTTCTTTGAATGCGAAGCTTGGTTCTAACTAAAATATTCTAAGAGCATGATGGTCTTAGAAACTATGAATACAAAAATGTTTAGAAAAAAACCTAATACATATATATGTGTAATGAGAAACTACTAAGCAAGATACGTAGCCAACTAGGAGTAAAACAAACTAAAATAGGGCTGTTTCTCACAGGCTTTATTCAATGAACAAAGAATGATTTTCAAACATTCAGATTAATACTGTGAAGAGTTAACACATCGTCTAGGGGGTAAGAGTTCAGATCCAGAGAGACTTTATCTATTCAGATTCGAAAGCAATCTTAAACTGACAACTGATAAGGCAATGACACACTGCCATTCTTTAATTCAAGAACAAAATTGCATCTCACAGTGCAGTCATCCTTTTCCTTCTTACAGTGGCTTAAGAAAGACATACATAAATGACTAACAAGTAGTACAGGTTTAAGGGAGATATCTAAGTGTATAGTCTGTCCCTGGGAATTGGATGACTTTTCCCCATAGGTAGCCCCATAGCAACCTCATCAATTTCTACTTTCTTACTGGGTGACAGCACCCCCCTCCATCTAAAATGACCCTGCAAGGCAAGTTTTATGTAACAGTATGCCTAATCTATTAAGAAAGATCCACCGATGAACCCCATCTCCCAGAGGAAATTACATCCTCGCTGGTGACAGTACAGCCCCACTACCAGAATGCTGAAAGTTCCTTTTGAATCTAGCAACTGTAGAAGCCCTTATACAGACTCTAACCTACAAAATCATGAAGGCGTAGTCAAACAGATTACAGAAGGAAAGAGATAAGAGTTCTTGTCTAGACAAGACCTTTGTTATAACACCTGTTTCCCTTTAATAGTCAATCAAGTTGTCCTGAATGTTCCAACCAAGATCTCTGGAATTAAGCACAGTGATTATAATCAGGTTGTTGCCAGCTATTCTATTTCTGCCTGCCAGTAATAAATCTCTAAGCTGATTCTACTTATCATGAAAGTCCGTATGGCACAAAACCACAGGTTAGTGAAAAACTCATCAGGATAAACAAAGCCGGGAGGTTCTGAGTCTCCCGGAGAACTCAGTTTCTTCCATTATTTATAGGGTCTTATAAAAGGTAAACAAAGGTGTAGATATGCTATAATGGGATCCCTTAATACTTACCATCTTCCAAGGGTGGTACGTGTATAGTGGTGCCAAAAACCAGAAGATTGATTGCTTCTCAAAATGACAAGGTTTAGGACTTATGACTCAGCTCATTCCAGAGCATAAATGGGCATATGTTGCCTGAAGTAAAATTTAAAAGTGCATTCAAGTTACCATGATACATCTTTCAATTATTCACGACAATGCCAGGAGCAATAAAAGAGCTAAATAAAACTATAATTAACCCTTTAAACCTCATTTGAGCCAACTGTTTCAAATCTTCTCTTATGCAAACAACTTTAGCAATTTAGTAGAATTCAAATTAAAATGATTTGAATTTTTTTATATTTCTTCCTTATGAACATGGTGGTAAGAGGACACAATGAACATTATACCAATCTAGTCATATATTTTTTAAAAGTAAATATAAATAGTAAAATGCACAGAAGCAGAATACATAAATTACCACATTTTGGATTATCATTTGTTCCCCAAGTAAAAGATCTAATAGCCTCTAGTAACTGTTGGGCTTAGAGAAATCAGTAGAAATAGTCTAGAACTTAGTAAGGTGTTCAGAAAACAACTTTCTGATACTCTTTAAAAAAGAAATCTTTGATTTGAAATCTAACATATTTGAAACTGAAACTAAACTGAAGTATTGAAACAATCATGAGTAAATGCTAATGAATGTCTGTTTTTTTTTTTAACGAAATAGATATCACATTAATCAATGATGACCAGCAGTAAACTCATCAAAATGCATTTCTAAAGTTAGCAGCAAACTATAATATATAAAAACCTCCAAACTGATCTGTTTCTAAATTTGGTATGTCTTTGGCAAAAGCATGCTATATATTCAGCCTACCTGACATTTTCCCTATTTGTTTTACCCTCTTTCCCACCTAAATAATAACATATAAGTTCACCTACTTTCTATGCAAATGGAGTCAGTGTAAAACTAATCTCAGAGGTAGCCACAGAATGAAAAAGAAGAAGGAAAAAAAAACACACACAACTCCTTAAGGGAGTATAAAACTAAGGGAATGGCCTCATGACTACCTTAATACTTTAGAGGAAGAAAAGAAGTTGATTAGGTGAGATTAGGGGTAACTGGATGTAGGCAGTAAGTTTTTATTATTCTTAGCTTTCTTAAGTGAACCACACATTTATACTTGGAAATCATTTATAAATGTGTAATCACTTCTAATTTTGCTACAAGACTGGTGAGTGGCCTATTAGCTTAACTAATGTCACATATCAGACCAGTAACTCACTAGACTCTTAGAAAATTGGGATACTTCTAAATGTCTCTGAAAGAGCCTTCATTAAAGTATCCAGTGTGTCCTGCCTCCTTGAATTTGCCATTCCCCATTCACATAACAGGTGTGAGAAAGGATACCAAATTCTGACTCAAGGTAACAAAGTACAGACACTGAGTTTTGTTTATCATTTATGTCTTTCCGTTTACTTAAAAAATGCAGTGCGTTTTGGACCAGACACCGTGGGTCACGCCTGTAATACCAGCACTTTGGGAGGCTGAGGTGGGTGGATCATGAGGTCAGAAGATCGAGACCATCTTGGCCAACATGGTGAAAACCCATCTCTACTATACTCCAAAAAAAAAATTAGCCGGGCATGATGGTGCGTGCCTGCAATCTCAGCTACTTGAGAGGTTGAGGCAGGGGAATCACTTGAACCCGGGAGGCAGAGTTTGCAGTGAGCCATATGGTACTAGAGCACCACTACACTCTAGCCTGGCTGAGGGAGACTCCATCTAAAAAAAAAAAAAAAAAAAAAAAAAAAAAAAAAAAAAAAAAAAAAAAAGCAGTGCTTTTTGGATCATTCTCATCTATCATATGACATCACATCCCTTACTTTTTTGACTATTGTGAGGATATTGAATTTCCAGTGTTTAACTTAGCCTGGAAAATATGTTTATGTCAAAACTGCTATTTCTCAAATACAATATAGCTAAGTGATTTTTAGCTATTCCAATTAATGTGAAATACAACCCTTTGTTACCAGCACTGATTATTCATATGTATGAATAATTTATATACATATAGGTATAATTTATACCTACCTTATCAAAAAAATAAGTTAAACATGAGAAAATTAGGCAAATATAAGATCAGGAAAATATGTTTGAACCAGAAGTGAGCTTGTTCACAAATGTTAAACTTTGGAGACTTATACAATTCTGGTTGTAATGTCATAAGAGAATAGGAAATATAATTCGTTAGAAAATTAATTGTCAGTAAGTTGAAACAGATCAGTGTTATATAAGCATGGTTTTTCAGGAAAGAAGTGGCAGTACAACTGAGTATGGTGGTCGTGGCAGTGAGGGGACATTCACTCTTTCCTATGGGGGAATATCTGATCTTTATAAATTAGTTCTGATGTAATGGGTCCATAGATTTCCTTTAAGAAATCACAGAGCTAAAACAATAGTCCTGATGTTCCTCCTCCTTTAAAAAGAAAACTCCAAAACTGTCTAATAGAATTCTTAGTAGTGGTTTTACTCGCATGGCCCATAGGTTTCTTTCCACTGAAAATGTTTAATTATCAAACCCAAAGAGTCAGAGAAACAGACTTGTACAAATCATTTATTTATGAAAGTTCTTTAGGAATTATTCCTTTTGCTTTCAGATCTATTAATATAATTGACACTAGATCTGTAGGTCAAGAAAATTTTATAAAGTGTTGAAAAATTGTTACATATTATTCTTTGGAGTCTCTACCACTAGGCTGTAAGGGCTGAAGAAACGTTACATCAAATGTTGGCCAGGCATAGGCAAATGGAGAACATACAAAGCCATTGCATTAATCTAGGAAGATTGGTATGACTTTCTGAGCTTCTATTTTCTTCTCTGGATGTGATTTAAAAGGTTCTCTCCTCAACCCCCCATAGAGAGGGAATCTGAAAACAAATTCTTTCTCCACTGGAGGAGGGGAAATTAAAAACCTCTATTATCCTACATTGTTCTTGGTTAGTTTCTTTTTTTTTTTTTTTTTTTTTTTGAGACGGAGTCTTACTCTGTCGCCCAGGCTGGAGTGCAGTGGCCAGATCTCAGCTCACTGCAAGCTCCGCCTCCCGGGTTTACGCCATTCTCCTGCCTCAGCCTCCCGAGTAGCTGGGACTACAGGCGCCCACCACCTCGCCCGGCTAGTTTTTTGCATTTTTTGTAGAGACGGGGTTTCACTGTGTTAGCCAGGATGGTCTCGATCTCCTGACCTCGTGATCCGCCCGTCTCGGCCTCCCAAAGTGCTGGGATTACAGGCTTGAGCCACCGCGCCCGGCCTTGTTCTTGGTTAGTTTCTGTAGTAGATGATGGAATATTGTGCTTCAATGTCATCTAATAAATCATACCTCCATATAAATTATAATAAAATAATGCCAGTGATAAGAGCAAGCATTTATTAAGCATTTGCTATGTGCAGGATACTGTGTTAAGAATTTTACCTGCTTTATCTCACTTAATTTTGACAATCATCCAATGAAATAGGTGCTTTTATTGTATCCATTTCACTGAGGCAAAGAGAAGTTAAGCAATTTGCCCAAGGTCACAAGTCCAGTAAGGAACAGAAAAGGGAACCAGAACTAAATTTTGGTCTATCTTTAGATGATATACAAATTTTTTAACCTCTGTGTTATGTTCTGTCCTGTCTCTCATTCTTGAGTGGTAGATGAAATTTCTAGGGGCATAGGCTTGCCACTGAAAAAAAAGGAGGAAAATGCCGTGGGAACGATCTGAAGCTTATGAAAAGATGAATTTACTGTACTGATTTTGATGGGGAAGAATTTTCTTTCCTACAGTCAAGAAGTGAACCATGAGAAAGCTAGAATATTTGGCCATACCTGTGTAAGCAAGTCTTTGTAAACCTTTTGAATTGTTGAATTTGTTCATTCCTGACTAGTTTCTTTACATACAGAAGGGGCATGCATACACCAGTCAAAAATAATGAGGAGATTTTTTTATGGACTTTTATTCTAATTACTGCAGAATTCTCTCTTCATTGATACTATTTATGTGAAACAGTTTTCAGGGTAGGATAATATCCTCTGAAGGGTGAATCATGTACCACTAGTATATGAATTAAACTTAAAATAAAATATATGTGTGTGTATATATATATATATATATTTAAGATTTTATCTCCATAGTATTTGAAAATAATTAATCAGCACATTAAACCTCAGTTGTTACAAAGATTACTGCCTGGATAAAACCAGGTTGATTTTAAAAGTGAAGGAATGAATTTAATGTCAATACTCTAAAAGGTTAAATATTACAGGTAGCACACAAATAAAGGAACAATTATGAAATCAAAGTATAAAGGCCTGAAGTTTGGCAAACACTGGAGGAGCATTAGTTCCTTTCAAACACAAGCTAACTCTCTTGCCAGGCATTAAGCTTCTCTTCTGTAGACCGTGGATAAATAACTTGGAGAAAAATAGAAGAGGAGAAGTCAGTCAAGAATGGACTCTGTTGCCTTTTTATTTCTACCCTGATTGTATTAGGTGATGAAATTCTTAGTCTACATAGGTATGACTTTCAAAAAATATATATATATATTTTTTTTTTTCATTTCTCTCATAAATAGCATTTTTCTTACTTGCAGGTAACAATGTATACCCAGTACGTGGTGTTTCCTTAGCTTTTTTCTTCCTTTAACATTTCATTTTCCAAGCCCTTTGTCAAACATAAACTGTCATAACACAGTTTTCTTTTCCCTCAACCCTTGTAGTTTGTTTTCTCTTACAGTCAACATTGCAGAGCTGGGAAGCAGATAAGACAGTCTTGCCTGAGTCAGGCAAGATGTTTTAAATAAAAAGATACCAAGAGCAGAATTAACTAATGGCCAAGGGTCAAAGTAATTCCCCTCTTCATAATAACTGCCTTACTAATGAGAATTTTCAAGTATGAAATGTGCTGTAGAAAATGTACCACTTACTCAAGTTTTCTTTCAGATTCAAAATTATGTTAAAATTGGAATTACCATGGTTTACTAATAACAGACTTGGAATGATATTATGTTTGCCTGTTTGTCTCTATCTTTACTTGTTGTTTTGGATCTCGTATCAAATCTTTTCAGTAGTAAATTTAAGAAAATATGTACTTTTCCTAACTTCCATATTTTGTTTCATTTCTTGCATTGCCTCTTGGTGACTTTTTTTAAAATGGTAACTGCATTTTTACAAATGAGCCTAACATTCCTCTTCACATTAAAAATGCAACAAATGAAGCATGAGAAAGAATTTATATAACATGTTTTTCCCTCCTCCTTTTTAGATGGTAAGGTTGAAGTTACAAAAGAAGGTGTGAAGTTGTGTACCATGGGTCCAGGAAAAGTGTTTGGGGAGTTGGCTATTCTTTACAACTGTACCCGGACAGCGACCGTCAAGAGTAAGACTATTTTCATATATTTAAAATATATTTAATGTCTTTTCCCTAGGCCTTTGAGATGTTAATTAAAATGCCCATTTATTTAATCTTTATAATTTTATTAGTTTGTATTTTAATTTTTGCCCCGCCATATAGCTGATGTATTTGTTTTCCTCCTAAAGGTGATTGTTAACAATCAGTTTTGTATAAATTACATTTTCTTGCTGATTTCTGAAAATTATCCTTTAATCAATAAATTCTCATAATTGGGATTTTTTAAATGATATAATTTTATACATTTGAATCAAATAAGAGCAAGTCTTTTTCTTTTCTCTCTATAGTGTCAGGATCATATTTAAGAAATTTTTACATGTCTGTCTATTTTGGGTTATATTCCTCACATAAATTCCACTTGTTTACTCAGTGGTTTAGAAAAATTAAGAGGAGAAATGTCCTTCATCTCATTCAAACATCATTGAGTAAGATATCTCCTGAATTCTAAAACTGCATCTGAGTGTATTTTTGCCTTCAGCTGCTCATCAAGCTGTATATTATAGCATTTTTCTTTTCTACTGATTGAGCTTATTTTAAATCAGGGCAATAAAGCAGCTTGTTTCCCTAATTTTACATGTATGTGTATATATGATTTCTCTAGCAACTTTTGTTGCTTGGCAGAAGCAGCTGCAATAGTTAGAAGGAAAAAGATTTTTTTTTTTTTAATCTGCTTCCTGAGTAAGTATATAATGACTGTATAACAAACAGAGCTGAATTCAAAAGTCAACAATGTAAGGTTCATTGCATCTTTAGGCAAATGTATGTATTTCATGTTTGAAAAGTCTTTCTGATACATTTTCCTGTGGTTGATTTCAATCACAGATTACTTTGATTAGATTTTGTCATTTAAAAAAAAAATGCTATTGGCAAAATGACAAGTACATTGTGAATTTCAATTAGTTTTATCTGGATCTCATTGACTACTTTTTGTATTAGTTTTTTCCTTCAGAAGTGCAGCATATAACTGATAATATAACAGTGAAATTGGATTTAAAAAGACATAAGAATGCATGGCCAGCTGGAGTCCCAGAAATTGTCTTATGCGTCTTATTAGTGAATCACCTTTTTATTCATTGGATTCACTGTAACATCAATTGTAAATGGGCCCCTTTTAGGATGAGTCTTCCTTGGCATTTGATTCTTGATCTCTGAAAGCACAGGACTCTTGATTGATAGATGCTGCCATGTTTTTACTTCAAGTGATCATTCAATTACATAGCTCAAAGAATGAGACTCAGTGAACCATAATAGAATCTGCCACAACTTTTACTTACTTAAAAAGAACCTTAACTATAGAAAGAATAGTCATGGCTCCATTAAGTGAAACTGGTTTTACAATCATGCTTCATTTTCATGAGAAATATATTCCTTTTCAGATAAAAAAAAAGACCAGAATAGCATATTTTGATGATATCTCAGAATTATAAGTAGTTTTTTTTTTGTTTTAAAGTATTTAACATTTTTATATATTTCAGGCTTGATACTTTAATCTAACTGAAACTACAAAATTTCCAAAAGCCAACAGTTGGTAATAACATGGTAGTTAATCTTATGAAACATGGAATTTTTATTAAAGAAATATTTTAAATAGTTTATTTACATGAATTTTACAGCAAAGATTTTTAATAAAATGATTTGTTTGCTTCATAAACATCAGTTTTCTTATTAGATTTCTATATAGTGATGTTCATCTGCACAACATCTATTGTACTCTTATTTGGCAAATTTAAATAGACACTATGAATCTAATTCAACAAGAAGCAGCTAGATGTTGAATGCAAATTATAAGCCTAACTCTTTTGGGGTCAGAGCATCCATCATCAAGGGAAATGAGTAATGGGACATGTTCTTCTTTAACACAGACTCAGAGAAAGCTCAAGAATGCATCTGTGCATGTGTGCGTGTTTGTTTCTTCACAGTGCCTTCTTACGATATAAAAGTTGTGTTGACAAAAGAGCCTAGAGTTGGTGGTGTGCAAATATATACCTGCATTTATAGGTACAGAGGTTTTGTGCATGAATCAGAAACAATAGCTGTGAGCAACTGTTTCTTCCAAATGTTTCATAAGCAGTATGAAGTATGAATAATGATTGTTTATTGTTTCAGGACTTTTTGTCATGCCACCTCTGCTATCTAGGGAGATTGTACTTGTGACTGTAGGCCTCAAGTGCCATTTTTTTCTATATATTTTAATTAAACCTTCAGGTTAGATATGTTATGATTCTAATTAGCTCACAGTGTGGATGCTACTTTTACAAAATGACTACAGAATATAACTCCCAATGCTGTCTTATTCTTTACATGTGATAAAAACATGTCTTCAAATTTATTTGGCTTTTAAGGTTCACTTATTTCTTAGTATTCAAGATTGCATCAACTTGTCCATTTTCTCCTGTCATCGTGTCATTTGTAGTATCAAATGACAGGAGTATTGACCATTTGGAGTATCATTCAAAATGGATTCATCCACTTGGGCGTACTAGTCTAATTCTGAGGGGAATATTTTTCTACACAATAGCTGACCTATCCAAGCTTATTTCTTACATACCTTGGCTTTTGACCTCCTTAACCCTAACATCACCAACTTTTGTTCATGATTGAAAATGTTGATGATCCTTTTTCTTTTCTATTTTCCTTGATCAGCCTGAAAGTTATCTGGCATCTTAATGCATTTTATTTTCACAGTAGTAACTAAATCCTAGGTAGCATTCAATAGTTTTTCAATGTACATTACTTGTTTCCTGTTCAGGAGAGCAGTTTTTGCAAGTATATCAGGAGTGAATAAATACATTTCAGTGACTTCACTAGCTAATGAATATGATCAGAACACCTGTGTTTTTTTTCTTCTAAGCTTACGTTATCAAGAAGTAGTTTTCTTATTAAAACTCTATATTGACATATGCTATAAAATATGATTTTAAGCTTGTTCATAGTGATCCAACAGAAAGAAGCACCATGGTAGTTTGAAGCAAGCTCTTTGGTTTTCATCTGGGAAAAAAATAAATTGGCATTCTTCTGAAAATAGTAACATTTATTTTCAGTGGTTATCATGATAGCACAAGGAGGAAGATCTCATAGCACCAGGAAGAATATTTTTTAAAAATCAAAACCACAGTGATATACAAAGAAAAAAATCCTGGTATGATTCAGATCTATATTCATAGTCTGCCTCTGCCTTATAAAATAACTATTGATTTTTCCCTGAGGAATGAAGAAATAAAAATATATAAAATTAACATTATATTGGAAACCAAAATTTAACAACAGTCTTGAGTTTGTTCATGGCTTAAATAGCCTCAAGTTTTCTTTATTAACTGTGATCTGAAAATGGCCATTTCGTATCTTTCCAGTCACAAACATTCCCAGTGGCATGGGGATGGGAAAAGAATCACTTGTTAGAGTTGGTTTCCACAGCACCAATTAATGTTTCCAGTATTGATTTTTTTTTAAATGTTTTCGAAATATTTTGACATTGTCTAGTGAAAGGAGTTTTATCATCCATTTTCAACCCCACAGGGGCAAGAATGTCTCACATGTTGTTTGAATACCCCTTACTTACTCAGTCCCCACACCTGGAAGCAGATCATTATCACGTTTTCCTAAAGTGTCAATCCTGGGTGTGATTTCACTTTTACTACCCTCACAGCTACAGCAATATCAATTTGCACTTACCCTGGGCCTTGCTTCTGTGCCCAAAGTTCTTCAAAAATGGAGAAGTTGAAGTTACTGGAAACCTAAAAGGAAAAGGCGTTTCATTTACAATGAGAGGAATTCAGTGACATGTGTTGTACTGGGGGTATTTTTGCCTGTAAATATTAAATTGAAGCCCTGCTTCTCTTACTTTGAGTTTCCTCACAGTGCCTTCAGACCTTTGGTCATGTATTATTCAAATGGTCTCATTCAACTATACTCCAGTGAAACCCAATAAAAAGCATTTTTCAGGGAAACATCTTGATGCCTGGTCAATATAATCACCACAGAAAGTTATCTACAAAGAATATCTATGGTGGATGTGGTAGATATTTTATGACATTACTTGGGCAAAATATCTGACTAATTATTTCTCCTTAAATTGTTAATAACAAGTATTTAGTTTTTTTTCCTTTATTAAAATACTTCATTACTAATGCCAAAGAGCCTAAAAAGCTTACAAGAAATCAGACAAATTGATGACTTTAACAATATCGGGTAAAAAACTATTTTTCTGCCTTGGTTTGAATATTTTTAAGTTTCCATGCTTAAACTTTCCTAGGTTATTAGTAAAGGGGAAGTTGACTACTTAAGATATTTTACTAAGCATCATAGACATTTTAAAAACAAAGTTTAAAGGTCTGGAGTTTTCTGTTTATTTTTGTTTTTAAAATAAATTTGAGTCTATATAGTGAAATAGCTTTACATTCCCTTGCAGCTGTTTTAAGCATTACATTATTCAAACTGTATCAGAAAAATCTGCTGACTGTCAAAAACCTAAATGATGAACAAGAATTAAATAATAGAAGATTCGACTGAATTTTTTGCTGTAAATACTTTTACATGCTGTAAAAACAATGCCTATACCTAATACCTAGACTCAATATCTCATTCATCCACACTATGCTTTTTACTGGTAAAGGAACAAAAGACATGAATGCCAATTTTTACTGTGAATGAAAAGGAGTCATTGATGAAGCTCTTATAATAGCTGCAAACCTGGGAAATTTCTTAAGATGCCTAAACCAAGAAGTAAGCAATCAGATACTTTTTAAGAAAATATCATTGTAGAGCACCATGAAGTATTAGATTTTTGATAAAGATTCATTCACATGTGAAAATGAAGCAACACTGTCCGTTAGCACAAACAATTGCTAGAATACCATTACTACTGGGTTTTCACGAGCACAAATACCCAGGTACTGTCATGCTTGCTGTGCTACAGCAAAAGAGCCGGAGAGATAACTGGGCTGATGAGACAGTCACTGTGCTGCCTTTGAGAGGTAAGTTAAAAAGATGCGTGTTTGCTTTCTCCCAGTTTAATACATGCTTTTTACCAAGAATCCTGAAAGAAAGAGAGAAGGCACAAATTAAATTTGGGTCAATGATGAGTAGAAACGTGACCCTGGTTGTGGAAGGGATAGTTAAGTGATTTCCCGCGAGTTTTATCATTGCGGACAATGAAGCGAACAGTATATTTTGGCAGCATCTTGGGGAAGTTGGTACACTTGTTTAGTGAGTTAATTAGACAATATTCTTCTTAGTAAAATTTTCATTGCATTTGTCTATTAAAGAATACTGTGAAATTAGTAACATAAATCCAATTATGTAATCCCTGAGAAATAAATTTCTTTAATAAAGGAATCAATTCACTAGGTACCAATGCTGCTACATAACAGACTAACAAGAAGAAATGCACATGCAAAAGCAATATTTTCATCTCATTTCTTTGTTGTTTAAGTAGACTGAAAATGAATTTCAGAGAAGAGGCAAACTATTATTAAACTATATTTTCTTCTACAGGTTGAGAATATTTTTTTTCCCCTAGGCTTAAGGGAAACTATTACAATCAAAATGTATTTATAATGTATATGTAACTACTTTCCCAAAAATTCATGTCCAATTTCTATATTGGCCAGGCCTGGTAAATAGTCATATATTAGCAGTGCTTCTGAGGCAAAAGGTACCTCCCATAGTCAAAGAAAGGCAATAAATTTAATTCCTTCCTAAGGCTAGATAAATTACTCTCCCTTTCCCTCCTTTAATTACTAAATCATTGAATACTTTGAATATTCTCTATTTCTAAAGAAGAGTCAGACTTTAGCTGATGGGGTGTTACGTTTTAAAGATCACAAGTAATTTACGAGGAAATCTAAACAATAGGCAAGAAACACTGAATTTTTATTTTTTATTTTTTATTTATTTTACTTTTTTTTTTTTTTTTTTTTTTTTTTAGCAGTTTTTGTTATTTAATCCTGCAGAAGCAGCAATTTTCCCACAAAAACCTGCACCACAAGAAGCTCCCACACATGTAAAACTTGAGTCAGTTTTTNTTTTTTTTTTTTTTTTTTTTTTTTTTTTTTTTTTTTTTTTTTTTTTTTTAGCAGTTTTTGTTATTTAATCCTGCAGAAGCAGCAATTTTCCCACAAAAACCTGCACCACAAGAAGCTCCCACACATGTAAAACTTGAGTCAGTTTTTGGTATAATGAATCTACATTCATTCATTTAACAATTTGCTTAGAGGCATTTTTAGTATTTATTCAACTGATTTGAAGAATAAAAAGTAAATTAGTAACATAGGCCAATACTGTATTTTCTGTAATTATTTTTCTTAAAGGAAACCTTCCTACCTATAGTTCAGGGTCAGGATGAATTTCTAATGGATGTTTCCACAGTAACAATAAGTAATTAAACCAGATAACATTTGAAGACTATGAACAGCACACAAAGCTCAGTGCTTTCGGGATGGGTTGTGTTGTTACCCCCATTTTATTGCTAAAGCAACTAAGACCTAAAGCAGTTAAGCAACTAGGCCCATGTCCGTAACTAGTGAGAAGGAGGGCCATAAGTCTGACACTATTGTGCTATATAGCTGCTGTCACAAGCATTTGAATTTTGTCTGCAATGTTTCATTTTGCTTTTAAGCACAAGTGTATCTATAAAACTACTTCTGTTGGTCTGAGGACTCCACTTACACAAAAATTTATACAGCACGTTATGATTTCAAAAATTTTTAAATATTAGCACATGGATCCATGTTAAGTACATCTGTTATGAAAGGATGAATTCTGTAACATAATGATGAGAAAGTCATAAATTTAACACCTTAGAGACATATAATGAGCAATCAGAACCTATTGCAGGATCTAGTTTTTGTAATGCATTGAAACCCTTATGGAGATTTCACGAGATGAAACTTTACGATTTAATGTTTAAGACATTACTAAGTAGCTACATTTTTTTACATAAAATATGTTAGTTAATCAATTTCTTCAAAGGAGGAATTATGAAAATTTAAACAGCAGCTAACGACAATGAATGAAGACTGGGAAAAATTATTATTTTTCTTATATAACATAACAAAAGGATAAGGTGAGTAGTGACAAGTGTGTTTGCCTTCATTTTCCCCTACGATTTCCTCTGACTACTGAGGAAATGTAACTTTGGCACTTCGTTGGTGAATCTGAAAGCCCGCTCTGCTTATGAGATGTTCTTTGTTGACTAAATTTCTAAGTTATCATGCTAATAATGCTTTATAATTTACAACCTGTCATCCCATGCATTTTGTAATGTAATCTTCAAAATACTTCCATCTAGTAGATGAAAGAGATTGTCCTTGATTTTCCAGATGAGAAAATGCAGGCCAAGATCATGAAGTGCATTGGTGTAGTTCATTAACAGAGTCTCTGATGCAAATTTAGGTAGCAGTAATTTAAACTCCTTCCTATAAGCACTTCTCCTTTTTTCCTCCTGCTCCCCACCCCCACGTGTGGACTCCTGAATAAGGCTCTTAATATGCCTACTACCCATACCTAATGTATGAACTTTTAGTAAGGGAACTTCAGCTGTTTACCCCAATGATTCTCAAAGTGTGGTCCCTGGAACAGCAGCATCAGCATCACCTAGGCCATCACTAGAAATGCAAAATCTATGGCCCCTGCTTTACTGAATGGAAATTTTGGTGGTGGGTCACAGCTATCTGTGTGTAACAAGGCCTTCCAGGTAATGCCCCTATAGTTTGAGGACTGAACTATACCCTATAGGTGCCCAGTTAGTGTTAACCTACACATATGCACACTATCATGTTCATCAAATTGTCTATATTGAGGAATTTAAAAGAGAATTCCAGACTCTATAATAAGTAGTCAGTGTTATTATTGGCATCATTGCAGCTTTTTTTCTTGTTTTGTTGCTGTTGAGCAGAGATATTTAAGGAAAGTTGCATTTTTCTTTTAAGGAGTAAAACACAACCTTAGTAAAGAGTATCAGCTTTGTACATATTATTAACATATTCTTTTGAAGAATAGTGAGAAGTAAAATTAAAAGAAGAACAGATTGAGAGGGAGGGAAAAATTAAAAAATCATGGACTGTCGAGCCATGTTGTTAACAAAAATCACTTTTAGATTTATTAAACTTGATGGTTAGCATGCTGGTAGAAAAACAGAACAAAGAAAAAGTTTCATTTGATTTTTTGTTGTTCCTTTTCATGGTTGTGAGTATAGTTTGGATTAAGTGAAAACAAATGTGAATGGACATTTTTAAGAAAACAACTGAGTTGATAATGTCTTCATATATTCCAATGTCAAAATACATTTCTCATTAATGTATTAAGTTCAACCTTTTGGACTCATAGTGAAAAGGTCTTTTGTACTTTCCATAGGTGGCCATTGACTTAATTCATAGTGTGATCCAGGTAGTCTTAGGTGGGTTGCATAACTCTTTGCTTTCTATAGTTAGAAGATGAAAAGACATCCATATATCACAGTCATTGAAAAAGAAATGGAGAGTTCCTTGGAATTGAGACCAGTAGAGATCTGAGGCCTGGAGTATTGAAGGATACAGGCAAGGAGGTGAGCCAGTCAATATTTGCAGGAGTCCTGAAGAATTGAGTTTTCACTGTGAAGGTGACAGTAGATCCTAGAGACTAAATATTGACTACTCAGAAGGCAGGTAAAAAAAGATTCAAGGATCGATCTGGGATAGCTGAACATTTTCCTGGGGTAGTATGATAGTACCCCAGGATACTTACATACTGGGATAGCTAAGTATTCTTTACTACTTGTTTTCTCTAAAGGAGAAACAGTCTGCCTCATTGATAAATACTCACTTTATACCCTCATAATTCCTTCCACTTCTAGAAGAGCAACACTTCATTGACCTGAAAGTGTGGCTGTCTATAACCTCCTGAGTGGGATCAAACAGCATTGTTTAAATTATCTTCCTAAGTGGATTATTTGTTGTTGTTGCTTTATTTCTAAAGTAAAATTTCGTAGAGTACTTCTGTTTGTGAAGCTTATAAGAACAGACTTCTCTGGTTACAGAATAGGGGAACAGCCTCCAGGAGCTCCATCCAGTTGCCCTAAATTCCCTTGCTATTCATTCCCTCTCATTCCTCCCCCTGGATTAAGTTCTTCTCTGAAATGTTTGAGTTCAGGTCAGGTAAAATAGTTTGAAGACCACTTTTCTAGTTGAATCCAGGGTTACTCTGAATACCTAAGTAATGATAGTTCTTTATCAACTGTATACTTTGTACGTGCCGCTTGGCTATATGTAGAATCTCTAACCTTTACAATAGTCCTGCACGTTAGGGATCGATACTGCAATTGCATAGGTGAGGCAACTGAGTTTTAAGGAGCTTAAGAAACTTCCTTAAGGTCACACACTGGATTTCTAAACTGTATCTCTCTCCTTAACAGTCACCAGTAAAATATTGAACTACATTATTTCAAATGTTGTTTTGGGCAGTTGATATATAAAAATTGAATTCTAGGTCTGCACTGTCATTTATCAAGAATTTCTAAGACTCATACCAAATTCATGTGAGGCACTGCTGAACTCTCTGGGGAGCATCATGGAGAAAGAGGGCATAGCCCTGCAATTAAGATATTTATAATCTAGTTGGGAAGAAAGGAAATATAGAAAGATTACAAGGAATTATTGGCAGACTAGATCTAAAGAAATGGAGGAATTTGGAAGGAGAGAAAAATTATTCTGGACTAGCATTGACAGATTTAGTGGAGGAGATTGAAACTGACCTGTGCCAAAATTAAAGAGAAGAATAGTTCTGAGCATTTGTGTCCAGAAGCATATTGCTTGGGTTCTCATCCTTTGCCACTTACTAGCTTTGTGTCCCTGGGAAAACAATTTATTGTTCCTGGGTCTCATTTCTCTTAGCTTCAAAATGGTAAGAACCCTCCTTATGACTGTGACAAGGATTAAAGAAGGGAATGCCTGTGATGTGCTTAGTGCAGAAACGAACGTAATGCAGTCAGTAAACACTTACTGTTCTGTAACAGTTGTTATCATCACAGTTGATGCTATAAAAGCAAGAAATAATCCAGAAGGGAGTTGGAACTTTCATCATTTGCAGAACCTGAGGAACTAAAAGCACAATTTGAAACCCATAGATAAAGAAGAATAAGAAAGAAGGGCCACGCTCCAGAGACTGGAGGCCCTGGCAGGATCCCAGACCCTAATTTTTTCATCACAGCCCTTACTTGGGGAAGTTGGTTCATATGCATGCTTTGAATTAACTTGTACAAGAGGCACTGATGTCAAAACCAAACTACAGGTAAGGATAGAGGGGTAGAGATTGAATGACACATACTGGGCATTGAATTCAGTGCTTCTGTTTGGAGGTATGACTTTGGTCTGTGAAGAGGCAAAGGGTATTCATCTGTGTTTTCCCATAGTCCTGTTGCCGTCACTTCTCTCCTGGCCAGATTTCTTAGGACTTCATGAGAAGTGTTTGTGTATTTTGAGTCTGTGTGTACACAGACCTGAGGATGCGCCAAGTATACCAAGGCTTTGGACAAATTACAAATAGATGGCTATTGAGCATGCCTTTAAAGCATTAACTATTTTAAAAAGTACTATTTCAGACAAATGACAAATGCAGAATGTAACTTAAGATGCAGCCTGGAAACTCAGGACTTGTGGTGTTCAATTCATCTGTCTTCTTTAATTGCCTTAAGGAAGAACCTGAATCTATAATCACCACATTCTTTCTGGGTAAAGTTGCCGGTGATGGCCATAATTTTAATAAGAATGCAAAAACTGACCCCGTAGAAGATTCAAGCTTCTTCTGGCCAAATCCTTGATCAGATAGATAAAATTATATTTTATAATTTTATAACCTTATTTTATAAATGAAATCCTTTTATCTATATTTTTAATTTAGCAATTCCTATAGTTAACCAAGTTCTTGAAATTGCTCATATTCATTGCCTTTTATTGTCATTTAATACATGGAGCAAAAATCTACCAATTTAAGTGGAATTTGTCTCTGACACACAACCAATAAAAGTTATCCATGAAGCTTAAGCATAACATGAAACAAAGTGAGATCCTGAAAAAAAATAAATGGGATTCTCCCAACCTGAAATGGCCCAATCTATGTGGAGCCCAAAATGTGATACATGAAGTTTTGAGGCTACAAAATTATTGAAAGTTTAAAAGCAGAATTTCTGAAATGCTAAGTATCTTCTGCAACTCAAATTTGAGTTGGAAGAGATCTTAGACATAAAAAAAATCAACGCCCTTTGTCTATTAGTTTCATGACTAATAAAAATAGAAATGAGCTCTAGATGTTTTGGAACTCTGTTTAAATACATCAAAATACCTTAAAAGTCTCAGAAGCAAAAAGAGAAAATACTAAATGAAAGATGTAATCTTGTATTTACTCATTCTCTGAATCTCCTGCTTGTGCTTTCTATTTTTTCAATCCGATAAACTTATACCATGGACAACAGTAAACAATTATAAAAACAGCAGAATATTTTTCTGTATAGACTATTTTCCTTATAATTATTTGAATTTATTTAGCATGCCTTTTAAAATTTTTCATAATTTTCTGATCGTAAAAGTAATGTATTTATAAAATACATACATGTAAAGATTTTAAAAATCACTTATAATCCCACTCCCAAAAAAAAATACTTTGACATTTTGGCCTTTATTCTTTCTCTTCCTAAATATCTGAAAAGGGAAGACCATACTATTCCGCTTTTTAATAATCATGTTCAGTTCTGAATATTAGTTGTTTGTTTATAGTTGCTATGTGTTTTTGTTTTTCTTAAGGTTTTATTTTGGGTCAAAGTAGCTGGAGTTTGTTTTCATTTTCCGTTTGAGCTTTTCACTTATATGATACTATTAGTGTGCTTTTTCTTCTACTCATCTTCCAATTTTTTTCAATTCATTTTTGCTATTAAAAAATGTGGTTTTTTTCCTGCTCTCGATGTGCATATTCTCGTTGGTCCATGCAACTTAATAACTTGAACTAGAATATTAATACTTTGTATTCATGTTTCATGAATACTTCGAATTGGAAGCTGTTATGCATGCCCTTTGTTAACAAGGATGATTAAATTGGAATAGCAAGTAGTGATGAGAGAATTGGTGTCTTTCTACAGATATGTTCAACAGTAATACATGTCTAGTGGTTGACTTGGCACGCCTTCAGAGCATTTGAATTTTAGGTTTCTCCCAATCTTTGTGATGACAGTCTGGCATTCTGTTTTAGGACTTAGATGTTTCACTCAGTTGAATCACCAGTAGCTTAAAATTTATGGAATAATTATGTTGATTGATTTTAATTGCTCAGCAGAGCCATCTCAAAAAAAAAAAAAAAAAATGTTCGCAAGCTTGATTTATTTACGACCGTGTCATTAATGTCTCTGAGCATTAGTTAAATAGGCACTAGATTTCTCTTCCAGATGAGATCTTAAGGCATATAAATTCATGGCATTTGGGTGACCATATTTGCACTGCTTCTCCTATGAACTGATTCTCAATTATTATTAATGTTTGAGAAAAATGTATTAGTCCATGTGGTAAGCTACCCAGAAAAGTTTTCAAATTTTAAGACACATTTCATAAACTGACATCCACAGTACAGGTAAACTGTCTTCTGATATAATCTCTTTGCCAAAGGTGTTCTTATAAAATAAACCATTTTATAACCATTTAGAATATTCCTATGCTTTATCTATAAGAAGTGTCTCTCTACTCAAACTCCCCAAGAGTGTAATTTAATCATACTTGAATTATACGTTGGGCTTGTAATTAAAAATTGGAACTTACTGTGTTCTCCATACCCTTTTCAGCATTCTTCAGGAGTCATCTTTGGAAGTAGAATGATGGTATTGTAGCTGAGATCACTTCCTTGGCATCTAAAAAAAAAAAAAAAAAAAACTTAAAAGGTTATGTAGGAGACCCATGGTGAACAGTCTTTGGGTATGACCATGGTGAAGCAGCCGTGAACTTTGACTTTGGTACTGGTATTTAAAACTTTACAAAACACATTTTATTTTAATAATGGTGTTTAGCTCATAGAGAATATTGATAGAAAAGTACTGATAGGGGTTTATTGATAATATGGGAAGATTTGTAATGTTTTTGGCCTTAAATGTTTCTAAATAAATGTGGCCATGAGATGTAATGGACAATCAAAAAGGATTAAGGAAAGACTTCAGAAGATATGTTAAGAAATATAAACACAAAATCAAATTTAGCTAGGTATATGAGGGACTGGAGAATGGGGGAGGTGGTGATGGTGTGAATCTAGGAAGTACCAAAGCACGTGGGAGTATCTACAAATAAAGGAAATCAACAAAGTATGAGTCATACATGCAATGTCTGCTGTATATGACATTTAATGAAACTCATACACAGTAGAATTAATCTATCTTTCTGAAAAAAAGTCAATTTGCTATAAAGGAATGTTACTGAGAAAAAGAAAAATGAAGGAACTTTGAATATTTCTTTAGCATGAGGCTATTTTACTCTTCAGACTGATCCTTCCTTCCTTCCTTCCTTCCTTCCTTCCTTCCTTCCTTCCTTCCTTCCTCTCTCTTCCTCTCTCTCTTTCTCTCCTTCTCTCTTTCTTTCTTTCTCACTCTGTCACCCAGGCTGGAGTACAGTGGCATGATCTCAGCTCACTGCAACCTCCACCTCACAGATTCAAGCGATTCTCGTGCCTCAGCTTCCCAAGTAGCTGGGATTACAGGTGCCCACCACCATGCCCAGCTAATTTTTGTGTTTTTCGTAAAGACAGGGTTTCGCCATGTTGGCCAGGTTGGTCTCGAACTCATGGCCTCAGGCCTCCCAAAGTGCTAGGATTCCTCGGCCTCCCAAAGTGCTAGGATTATAGGCATGAGTTACCATGCCCGGCCAGACTCTGGTTCAACAGAATACATTATTTTAGTGTTTGTGAATTTAAAAATTCTTGTTAATTTTGGATTTGTTTGAAATTTTAAATCCCAAGTAACTCATTATTGACATAATTCAATCAACTCTTGCTTTTATTTCTCTCGTGAGAAATCATAGTAGCTTTGGAACTCACTAGTAATTGTAAAAAGGCTCATTTTTTTTTTCTGTTAATGCTAATATCTTCTGTTTAGCATTTCAAGTGCCTCTTTAAAGAGTTAATGCACTTCATTATTTCACCTTGAAATGATTTTCAAGTATCTTAGCAAATTGTGAACAGAACGTCAAGCTCATTTGAATCACAGAAGCTTGCCAGCATTTAAAGACCTTTTTAAGAGGGGGTTATAGCTCATGAGACTTTTTTTTTTTTTTTTTTTTTTTTTTTTTTTTTTTAGTTCATGTACAATAATTCTGTTGTATAACTTGAAGGATAAATTAGCATTTTCTACTCTGACTGTAGTTTGAAAGCATTATTAAAGTCTTGGAAATAGCTTGAAAAAGAGACACACATGATATACAAAGTGATATAAGGAATTAGAATGATTGCCCACCTTCCTTTTCAACCTTCCCATACTCCAGTTCTTCCAGTACAAACTCTACTTACCTCCACAGACTGGGGAATAATGGCAAGAGGCATGGACTTTAGCCCCAAGTATGAATGACATCTCTGTTGCTTGGGGGTATTTTTACCCTAAGTGAGTTATTTAACCCCTCTGAGTTTAAATTTCTAGAATCAAACACTATGAGATTTAGTAATTGATATACAGTATTAAATAGATACTTAATGAATGTCTATACTTTTCCTTTTTTACAGAGGACAAGGTAGGTGAAAAAAAACAGACAGAAGAGATACAAACTGTGGAGGTGGAGAATCAAAACCACCCAAATGAATAGTGTTTCGTGTCCATTGGCTCTATCATGCCTCCTTATCCATACTGCCATTGACCTATCTAGCTAGGACTTTCCCCTCTCCCTTGAAGGGTAACAGTGGCTTCTAGTCTTTTTCCCCTTACATCTACCCTGGACATGGATACTGAGTTAATCCTATTACTTTCTAACCTTTCTAAAGAGGTTTCTGGTTATATTGGTCACTTTGACTCCCCAAGCTGTGGTTTTAATCCCCATGGTTCTCCTAAGGCAAGGGAGCATGGTGGCAGAAGCATAGTCGGTCAGTCTGGGTTGAAGATTGAATATACTTCGGGCCTTAACAAGTGGCTTAACTTCTCTAAGTTTCAGTTTCATCATTCATGAAATGAGGATAATAAGATATATTTCACGGGCAAGGCTTACATAAGGTAATATATGTCAAATGCAGAGTGTCATTCCAGATAAAATAGTAATCAACAAATGATGATTGTTATAATGGCTTCCTGTTCCAGGACAACCATTTTTAATTACCTCATAACTAGAAAAACAGAGATTTCTAAGGTTCCCTGAACCTTTTCTTTCTTATTTATTTATTTATTTATTGAGATGAAGTTTTTCTCTTGTTGCCCAGGCTGGAGTGCAGTGGCATGATCTCAGTTCACTGCAACCTCCACCTCCTGGGTTCAAGCAATTCCCTGCATCAGCCTCCCAAGTAGTTGGGACTACAGATGCATGCCACCACGCCCGGCTAATTTTTTGTACTTTTAGTAGAGAGAGGGTTTCATTATGTTGTCCAGGCTAGTCTCGAACTCCTGTCCTCAGTGATCCACGTGCCTTAGCTTCCCAAAGTGCTGGGATTACAGGAGTGAGCCACCACACCCAGCCCCCTGAGCCATTTCTATTTTGGTGCCTTTATGCAGGGATTTCTTTCCATTTAATGCCTTCCATGTAAAATTTCTTTTTACCCCATCTTTGACTATTATACTCACACCTACTTTTAAAAGTCCCATTCAACTTCCTCCTCCTTTTTTCTAGTTCCTTTGTTATTTGTATCTCATGCTGAATAGTGGAAATTTCTTCACTAACTTGTCAGGTCTTTACAGGTGTAGACTATGCCTTAATTAACTTTTTTCCACATTTCCACATTCCAGTTTTTCACATTTCTCAGGAGACTTATATTGAACCTGGAAGTTGGAGACAATACTTAGGAAATGAAGAGTTCAATGTGCGACAGGCCTTCAAGGATGTTGACTTCTTAGAAGCTAAAATGCTGATATGAAGGCATTCCTTCAACTAAACTATGAAGATTTCTTAGTGATGATATATTTGGAGTATTCATTACTATTTCATAGGCTTTATAATACTCTTTTGCAGGGTCTTAAACAATCAGCAGGAAATATCTGCCGAATGTTTTCATTTCATGATGTTTTCATTTACACACTTAAGTTGTGACACTGCTTTTCAAAGTTTTCCTCCTTCACCTTGACAGTTAGCTAATTTAGAATACTAATAATCTAAGCAAATTCATAAGGCTTTTTTCTGACACATGAAAAAAATGGAGGAGGAGTAGCTGTGAAATAATTACGTCCTAAGCTTTGTTTTTATCTGATTCTACTAGTGACTCTGAAAATATTTTTGATGCATAAAATGATAGCGTTGAAGTAAATTTTGATGGATGAGCTGAATTAACTTGCTAATGATATAAAACCTTCACCTGGAGTAGTCTATAGCATGAAACAGGATTCACTAATATGGTTTCAACCTGCACTTGCCTTTTTGATGCCCTTTCATAGGGAATAGTAACTTGTCAAGCCTGTGTCCCTTTACCTGAGCCCTATTAGCAGTGTCCACATAACAAAAGTGATCGTTGTCTTTACTGAAGGCCATCGACTTTCTTCCCTGTCATATCAAAGAGAAATCCCACATTTATTTACTTTTTAAAAGAAATTTTATCTTTTTAAAATTTTGATCTATGTATTTATGCATTTTGAGACCAGGTTATGAGACTGTCTAATTTTTGTATTTTTGATAGAAATGGGATTTCAACATGTTGCCAAGGCTGGTTGTGAACTCCTGGGCTCAAGCGATCCACTTGCCTCAGCCTCCCAAAGTGCTGGGATTACAGACATGAGCGGTTGCACCTGGCCCCCACATTTATTGTCATTGATCATTTTTAATGTATACTCTGTTTCAATCAAAGTTGTATTGAGCACCTACTATCTCTAAGCCCCCAAATAAGACTCACCACTTAAGGTAGACTTCCTCTGTTAGTTAACCGTAAAGTGCTAAGAATGGGCCCTATAAAAATGTTCCTTAAATTGACTAAACAAAAATTGCTTTTTTAAATCTGAATTGTTATGCGTGTATATTTTTTGCTTTGTCCAGAAAGTCACAGTCAGCTTTGTCCTTGTTAGAAACACTTGTGTTGCTGCTGCTGTTGTTCTATTAAGTACCCCCAGATTCTATCTGGCAATATTTCTTCATTCTTTTAAAGACAGAGGTAATTAGCACTGATTAGCAAAGAGATGTATGTATTAATAATCTTAACTAGGTAGTTGCAAAATCCAAAACATTGGATACTAGAGAAATTTGAGCTTCAGGCTGTTCCATATTGTTAAGGAATAGGGCCAAAAGTTTTTTTCAACAAATAGAAAATATAATACAAGCCTTTTGCTCAACATTCAAAATGAATTTGAGTTTCTTAATACTGAGGTACCTTTTTAGCCATATTAGTAAATGTCAATTGCCTTTTATTTTTATTTTTTAATAAAGAGTATGTAGTGTCCTGGTTATCCTCTTTACATTTTTGGTTAACTGTAGTTATATTAATAAATATCTGAAACAATTCCTTTGGAGTTCCAATTATTGGGAAGAAACTACTTGGAATTCTTCACAGGACAAGTGATTATTAAGGTTCCTACCTTGAAGATTTTCTTGTTTTGAATAACAAATCTTCCGCAGAAGGTGGTTAGACAGAACTCATTTGCAGTAAGTGTCTGTGTACCTGATCTTGGAAATAATTAGATTGCTTTGTAGTTTCACAAGCCTTACTCAGTATATGGATTCTTAAATAAACAATAAGAAAATGATATTATGAAGAATGACAGCCCACATACAAATCCCCTAGTATAATAAAAAGTGATTGAAGTCATTATTCAAGTGAGCCAATTCTTAAGCATGTACTTATGAGGGTCTACTAAAATTTTATATTGCTACTAAATATCAGAACATGTTAAATAACATTGTTTGCTTCTGTTATTTTTTGTGCCTCATATAAGCTGGCAAAAAGCTTCTTTGGAAACAAAGAGGACAAGACACTTTCTTGTCTTTGAGTAGTGATTTCAGATATGAGCTAGGTTCAGGAATTCTTATTAGGGTCATGTTACCTCTTAAATGTGCTATAGTGTAGCAGCTTGCTAACAGTGGCAACTTATGTTAGAAGCCATTTACATCTATTGTTGATGCACTGCAAGATAGACTCTCCCCAGCCAAGCTTCTCTATAGGCAACAGTTCTCATTAGAACAAGAAGCCTCTTTTCATCTCTTCATTTTATAAAGATATTAGTTACCCTCATTTATCGATCTATCCCTCAAATTTCTTGAGACCCCTCTCCAAAGTGTTTCCCTTCATCTTGTAATTATTAAGTACAGCATTATAAAATACATTATTATTATTTTTGTTTGCAATAAGAACACATAACAGAATATAATATTGCTAATCGTAGGCACTATACTGCACAGTAGCTCTCTGAGACTTCTTCATTTTGTGTAACTGAAACTTATGTCCCCTTTCACTGATACCTCTCCATCCCCTTTTCCCCCAGCCCCTGACAGCTACCATTCTACTCTCTACTTCTGTGAGTTTGACAAGTTTAGATTCATCATATAAGTAGTATCTTGTAAATAAGAGAGCAGGATGAGACTTTTGGAGGTTATGGATAGGTTTATGGCATAAATGTTGGTGATGGTTTCACAATTGCATACTTACTCTAAAGTCATCAAGTTGCATATATTAGATATATACAACTTCTAGTATATCAGTCTTACCTTAATAAAGTGGCTTTTAAAATACACAAACCTTGCCAAAGGTTTGATTGGAGTATAGCATTTCCATTCTTTCTGGCTTTTGAATGGCTACATGTGAATAGCCCTCCACCTATTTTGAATAATCTCAAAACCGAAATAGCTTTTCAGAGGAAAATCTTCCATTCCCTACTATTTAAGCTTCTCATTTAAGGACTAGCAAAGTTTTGACTTTTCAAGTGAATGCTGAGTAAGGAAATGTTGAGCTTCCTTAGTATACTTTACCATCATTAACAATTTAGGGTTCATTGGCTTGAAATAGTATTTTGCTTATCTCACAAAAGAATTTTACCTTCTGAATCACTTAACTCAATTCACCAGTGCTTGCTATATTGTCACTCTGTAATTTCTAATTTCTACAGTGCAGTAGTTATTTTTTCTGAAGGATATTGTCCTTCAAGAGGTGATCTGTTGTCAAATTCCAGTTAATATTCAGATTGCCACAGGCTTTTTACTCTCTCTTTCACATTTGTTAAAAGGCATCATTAGATCTTGAGAGGGTATTAAAGAGCATTTGCTAGATGTAAAGAATGCCTACATCAATAATTCGACTTAGTAGTTGAAAGGGGAAAAAGCAAAATGTAGAGTTAAAAGTACATAAACTTTATAAATACTGCCAAGCCAGTAACACCTGTTCAAGACATTAAAAGAAAATCTTATAATATTGAGAATGTAAACCCTTAAAGCTTAGAAGTTCTAAGCTTCTGCATCTTGCAATTCAAAAAAATAAGAATACATGTTCAAAATATGAATATTAATCTGACATATTTCTGCTAGAGGAGATTATATTAATAATTTACCAGGATATTTTGAGTTGGTATTTTTTTGAGTGAGCACTTTTGATATTTAATATTTACTAATATATAACCATCTTGAAAACCAGAATTGTACTTTACAAGTATGAACTCTATAGTTAAATTAAATAAATATTAAGGTAGCAATTAGTAAGCGTTAGAGACAAGATATAAAAACTCAGTAGGGAGTTGTGGTAGTGAGGTGGATGTGGCCCCCCAGAGGCCCTACCTGCTACTTGTATAATCCCTTTCCCTTGAGGATGGACTGGACCTCATGACTTGCTTCTAATTTAGAGAATACAGGAAAAGAGAAGGAACAGCCAGATTACTGAAAATGGGCCAAACAGTTAAGAATATCTTAAGGAGTATGTCTCATCAATGGAGAAAAGCTAAGCCAAAAATACCCTGGACAACGCAGCTCGTCATTTATTGGCATATAATTTCTGAGAGCATATATCTGCCAAATAAAAGTACTGCAATTGGAAACACATTAGAAATCACTTTATGGCTGTTATCCTGAATATATAGTCAAAAAGTGTTTGAGTGACTCTTAGATTTATTTCAGTTTCTAATGTTTGGAGACTGTAGAGAGATGATGATGAAGAAACAACTGAGGATTTCAACTATGTTAATATAGTTGTAAAAGTAGACAATCAGCTTTTAAGAAGAAATTCTACCACCATTTATTGACTGCCTGTTTTCTACTATATATCGATAATATATGGTTCTAGGATTAAAGTGAGACTACATTTTAATCAATAGAGTCAGTGGAAAAAAATCAGTCATCATCTAATTTGAATTCTGTGTAACATGTATGATAAATGCCAGATCAGCTATGGCTCACTGGGTGACTGCGAGTCCAGTCCTAAATGTATGAAATAGTGACAGCAGGCTGAATGGTTTTCTAAAAATTCATTCTTATAGTTGTCATCCTTCTTTAATATATGGAAGTTGAGCTTCGCATATAACATTTTAATGTGACAATTCTCTAGATGTACTTTGGTCATTCTAGGTTTCTAAATGGACTACAAGTTCTAATTCCTAACTAATGCCCTTAAAGAGCGTTTGGGTACAAGTTCAATCAATACAACAGTAGAAAGACATTTTAATAACAGGTTCTTAGCATTGGAAGTGTGAAAACTCATTACATTTCAGGAATTAGATTTTCTTCCTGAATATAATTGGAATGGAAATATTTTATTTGGCTGGTGACAGCACTATAAACCAGCTCTGTAGTAGACTTTGACATCTATATTTTCTATTAGATGATGTTTGTGCAGACTTTTTATTTGGCTTGAAATATAATCATGCCTAGATATGTTTAACTAGGATCCTAATCCTTGAATCTACTATCCAATACTAAGCAGAGTGTGAATGCTATGTGGCATTAAAAATTTAAACACACACACATCACCTATACAAACTAGACAATAAAAATATTTCACTGGGAGCCCCGCAGAGGGCTTTTGGTAGCTTAGATCCAGACTGGCTCTCTGCATTCACCTTTTCTCTGGTTATCCCAGGGATTCAGGCTGCATTCTTCCTCTACTATTCATCTGTTTCAGGTTTTCTCTCTGATATGTCAAGAGTGGACTACTATCTCTTCAGTTTCTTGTTTCCATCTCAGACAACAAGGACACAGGCCCTCTTATTCTAGGATATTTCTACTAATCACTAAAGGAAAGTGGGATACTAAAACAAACAAACAAAAAAAAACTGCCTTGGCAGGATGTCAAGGTATTAGAGTCATTCTGCTTGATACAGAGTTAGCAACATGCATTGAAAAATTATCTGAATGTCTTTCTAGGCATTTTGCTAGGCATTGAATATACGGAGATAAGAAACAGCTAGCCTTCAAAGACCTCACCATAGAATGTAAATAACACAGCAATTATAGCACAATGTGATAAGGATACAATGGAAAAGAAGAAAATATATGCTATCACAGGAACACAGAAGGTGGGAAATGATTAATCTGTAGGCAGAAGGGATAGGCATGCCAGGTAGAGGAATTAGCATGAGCAGCAACATAGAGGCAAGAAAGAACAGAATGAATTTTGGGACTTGAAGACACCATGTTGAGCAATGAGGCACAGTGGGTAAGCATAAACTGCCAGATCACTGTTTCTCAAAATGTATTCCCCCAACTAGCAGCATCAGCATCACCTGGAAATTTATCAGAAACGCAAATTATCAGACGCCACCCAAGACTCCTGATTCAAAAAGTGTGATTTAACTAGCCCTTCGGGAACTTCTGATCCACACTAAAGTTGAAAAACCACTGTTCTGGATTATGTCACACCTGTAAACTGAAGTTCTTATTTTAAAGTCAATAGATTTTAAACAGGAAAATGACATGTGTTGGATTTGATATTTTTAAATCAAAAGAGCTGTCTGAAAGCAATGTGGAGAATAAATTAGTGCACATGTGATGAGAGGTGAGGGAATAAGATGGAGGGTAGGGAATAAAATTGGATGATGCTTAATAGACTGTTGCAGTAATTCAGGTGAAAATAATAGGGCATGAACTTAAGAGTTGTGATGAATAAGGATTTGAAAAATATTCAATAGCTAGTCATTTTCAGATTATTAAGAATGTTCTATGACATTTACTATAGTTCAACTGAATGTGAACTCATTGATCATCACTACCCCTCTTCCTATCTTTTGGGCCTACTTTTAGTGCTGGCCACTGGAATCTTTTCTTTGAAGAACACTTAAAATGTAAGTGTTCTGGCCGGGCACAGTTGCTCAAGCCTGTAATCCCAGCACTTTGGGAGGCCGAGACGGGTGGATCACAAGGTCAGGAGATCGAGACCATCCTGGCTAACACGGTGAAACCCCATCTCTACTAAAAAATACAAAAAACTAACCGGGCGAGGTGGCGGGCGCCTGTAGTCCCAGCTACTCGGGAGGCTGAGGCAGGAGAATGGCGTAAACCCGGGAGGCGAAGCTTGCAGTGAGCTGAGATCCAGCCACTGCGCTCCAGTCTGGGTGACAGAGCAAGACTCCGTCTCAAAAAAAAAAAAAAAAAAAAAAAAAAAGTAAGTGTTCCTCCCATATAAGTGATCAGTTTCATGTCTAAACAAGATGAAACACTTGTTTAGGTTTTCGTCTCTGGTATCCAGACACAATTATATCAGAGTATTTCCTCTGGCCTTGAATCAGAATTCTCTTTACAGTCTCTGACTCATTCGAGCAAAGTTACATGTATAGCGGAGAGGATATTCCTTAATGGTGTAAGCAATAATTTTATCATTGTCCTGACTAAAATAAAAACAAATAGGAAATTATTTACCAGTTCTTCTAGTGGTTCCACATTTGTGGTTCTTGCATTATAGGTAAACACTTATTTATTACATTTACTAATATGTATTTAGCATCTACTATAATGCAGCAACATAAGTGAAACTTATCTGATACATACTTTAAATATATAATACCAGATTAGGATGATGATGAAATAGAATTCAAGAATCACTGTGTTCTCAACATCTATTAAACTCTCTTATGCATCAGTCTCTTTGCTCAGTGCGTTACATGCATTATTACTTAATCCTCAAAGCTCATACTAGTGTTTTTTATTTCAAAAAAGATTTGAGATTAAAGAGGTTAACTAGCCTGTCACTCCTAATAAGGAGCTGAGACTGTTTGAGCTTCAGAACAGTGTGACAAGAAAGCAAAGAGAAATACTGTCCATTTTTCACAGATCATTCTGAAAAAGAACTTCAAGACCATGTTAATACAGGTGCAGAGAGATATGAACTCTCACATACTCTTGATGTGAATATAAAATGATACAGTTTTTCAAGAAAGCAACTGGGCTGTATCTGTCTACTCAGAAGCATGAAAGTGTCCATATTGTTTGATTTAGAAACCTCATTTCTGGGATTTCTAGGAAACTAGTCTGTGGAAATAATTTGAGATGCAACAAAGAAACATGTATTCTGATGTTTTTCAGAAATACTTGAAATGGAAGAAAGGGTTTGGATAGAAAGGAACACCCCAATGTGAAAAGTGAGGCCCTACATTTGCGGCATCATGGGACTCCTTCTAGGTGATTTCATAGAACTAGGTTCTCACTTTTCATGTCAGGGTGCTTCTGCCTATCCAAACCCTTGAGATCCAGGAAGACTTGGATATGTAAAATAGGGTCATTAAATCAAGGATAAATCTGATGAATCTCCTTGAATCATCAACTTTAGTTGATGACTTGGGGCGAGGTTGATTTTACATTACACACAGATGTTGTATTAGTAGAATTAGGAAGTATATAAGTGCTATGACAAAGTGATGCACTTCAAAAAACTTTCTAACCACTTTGAGATATACTACTGCCAGTCCTCCTAAAGGATTTTTCTCTCCTTTGCTGTTAAGCATGGCAGATACCTCAGATGGAAAATTTGACAGGTGTGAATTTAAATGAATAAATGTTATTAATAAAACAATAACATTTCCAAGGATTAAAAAGTAGAGTTATAAAAATAATACCTACGGAAGCCACAGAGTCATCAAACCCATTTGACAGATGAAGGAACTGAGAGCCAGGGAAAGTTAGTGACTTATTCAAGGCATTAAAAATGGTCCAGAGCATGACTATAACCACTACTTGGATCTCCATATACTCAGTACTTTGTTGAGCTGCCTCTAAATTCCTGAAAAATGGGCAGCATTACTAATGCTATGTTAGATTATTTTCTTAGCAAATTAGCAATATTTTTCATGTCTGTGGATGATCGAGTAATTCAACTGGGATCAGTTAGGAGGCATCAGATTAACTCCAAAAGTGAAAGCATGTTCAAATCACATTCTCATGAAATCACATAGAATGGACTGTGGCTGAATAGTTTGTTACTGTGAGGTCTTGCAATTCGGTCTTTATATACACTAAGTCTTATAGAAGTCATCCTATTTTGCTTCTTTTTCTCCTCTAAACACCTACACCTCCTTCATGAATATTGAGTGAAAGCAATGGTTTTCTTGAGGAAAGAACCACAGCTTTCTGATTCCAAACCCAGTACAAGCCCTGGCTCTGCCAATTTCAATTCAACAAATATTTCTGCCACTCTCTAATCTAGGTCAGGTCAATTTATCTCTGTCCTCGTGTTGCTCAACCATAATGTGTATGTGCTTAAAAGGGAAATTATTCATTTGAAAATCTCTATCCATCTAAATGCTGGCTCTAAGGAGTTTTGAGCTAGATAGATGAAGCCACTGGTCCAACTTGAACAAAGTTCTGCTTCTAGACATCTCTTTGTGTTTGGAGAGGCAGATGCTAACACGTAGAATGTTTTTATAAGAATATTATTTTTCCTTTCTTATTGAAGAAATAACTCTTAGAAGAAATATTAATGTTATTAATACAACCAAATAATCCAACTTTTGAAAGCCAAGGCTATTTGCATTAGGTGTTGAGGCTTTATGTCAACATATGACACGAATGATAATTTGCAACTGATCTAGAAAATCACCAGTGAATGATAAGATGATTAAGTCCAAATTAGCTGATGTAATGTTCTAAGCTAATCAAGTTAATCAGAAAGCAGGCACTTTTAAACTTCCCTTCGTGCTATGTAAATACAGTCTTTTGTAATCCTAATTTGATTCCTTATTTACATAAGTATGTAAATTTCTATTTGTTTTGATCAGCTAAATTTAAAAACAGAAATATACATACAGTAAAGAAATCAAAATGAGTGAAATAAAGAGTCCTATGCCTTAGTATACTTAAACAGTTAGCATAATTGAATGGTTTTCTTGAGACACTTGAACTCACAGGAATTAAATGGAAACTATAGGTATTTCAGAGTTATTTTAGGATGGCATGAAAGTTGAATAAATTTTGAATAAAAATTTGAATGAATGTGCCATGATTATTATAAGTGACAAGTATTAGACTGCACATCAAGTAGATAAAAGATGATTAGATTTTTTAATTATCTCAAAATGTGGGAAATGTGTTAAAATTGATTGTATATAAACTTCCTTGAACCAGTAATTAGTCTATTTCTCTTAAATTACCTATTATATCTTCATTTCTCTCTAAGAAATAGCTCCCATTTCCGTTTACCTAGTAGTAGAAGACTTTAACCAGGTTATATCATATTAATTGATGAGAACAGAGCTTGAGCATTAATTATAGGTCATTACCCTGATCTTATTCCTATTACCACTCCCCTTGAATATTTAGACAAATCATTTAATTGCTGTTTTTAAATTTTACTCCAAAAAAGGATTAGCAATTTTTTTACTCACTTCCAAAATACAAAAAAATATGCAGAAAAATTTTGCTTTGTCAAACATGGATTTTGATCAATTTCCGAATTCCTGGTGTTGTCTATATTTAAGGCGATAATTTTAAAATTTGTTGTAATTAGTGGATGGTTTGCAATTGCCTTTTGGGACCTCCTTAAACTAAGTCATCACTATTATCATAATAATGTGTGACAAAACAATTATACTGCATATGATGACATTTTTTCCATTTATATTGCCAGAAAATATTTTTTAGCTATTGACTGAATTTTTTTAGCTGTTGACTAAATAGACACAACATAATATTGCTTAATCTGCTGCTCTGCTTTGAGAGAATAAATGAGTCAAGATTCTTTGCTTAGATTGGTAGTGGTTCCACTGACAATTGTAGGAAATGCAATGGAATTGGAATTTTAGTGGAGGAAAATATTGAATTTGTTTGTCAGTATGTCAAGTTTCAGCTGCTCCTGAATTTTATTAGTAGTTGCCATTAGTTCAGAATTGTCATATGACCTTTGTTGCAAATTTTATTTTGTTTTGTTTTGGTTTTGGGGAGATCACCTAATATTAGCTGAATAAATGAATAAACAGCATGATGTACTTACTCTTGATCAGTGTTCTTTAACTGAACTGTGTTTTGAATTAACCTTTTAAAAGTACTTAGTTGAACTTTTATTATGGGAGTATACAAGTGAAAGGTAAGCAGAAAGAGCTGGTGAAACAAAAATTCTTAAATTAGATAATATGTAGCTTACCAAATCATTTCTTTTTTGCCTGCAATTGCAAGGCCCTGGACACGCCCGTTATTGAGTGAGTTATGTGAAACCCAAGCTTTACTTTCTTGTACTTTGTATTAAAAAATAATAGTTATTTTTTCACTTTAGAAATACAAAAATTTACTTTTTCTAGTTTATATTAAAATAGTTTTTTTTTCTGCTCTCTAACTATACAATGATTTACATTATTTAATGTTGTAATATTAATAGGAAGTCAAATTATTTATGACCTCGAAATGCTCCCTCTGATTTAAAATGCACACGTCAAGTTCTCTTTGTTCTCAAACTTCTAGCCATTCTTAACTGCTCTTGTCGCTTCCTCCAAAACTTTGTCTTTTAATTTCCATCCAGAGCCTGCACCCATCTCCTCCAAATCCAGAGCTACTCTTAAAGCAGAGGATTGTGCTTGTACAAAATAACTCAGCTGATGTGATCAAAGGAATCCAGAGGACTTCAGAAGGACTAAAATTAGATAAAATTCTATTTCTTTTTGTTATTGCTACTTCATCCCATAAGGATGCAGTGATAGCAAGGTTGGCAAGATAACTTTGAACAGGCAGCCACTACTATTTCAAAGATAAAGAATGAAGTTATTGCTTTTGGCAATAAAAGGGCCCATCACCTCCTAAGGCAATAGGCATGAAGAGTAAAGAAATCCTCTAGGTATTAAAATAAATGCTTCCTCTGATAACTCCCTATTTACATACACATGTTATAATAATTTTTGATTCTGGGGAAAAAAGTAAAAGTTGAAGGTAAAGAAAGGACTTTCTGCTTGCTTTTCTGCTGCAGGATCTGGATGAGTTTCTATACTATGAACCAGTCTACCTGGGCAAGATTTAGGAGGCGTGTCTCAAGGCCACAAGATTCAAAATCAGAGCCTTCACCCTGCCTAAGACCATGATGAACAGTCATTTCTTATTTGTGCCCTGTTTTACCTACTAGAATTCAAATTCTATTAGAGAATATATCATCATTTGCTCAATAAATAGTTGAATGAATGGCCCATTGTTAGAAAACTAAAGATTCCTTCCGAGAGTTTGAAATAAACCTCGGGAAAGCTAGCTCAGAATTACAGGGACTGTAGATTTCAGGTTCTTAGGCATGGGCAAGCAACTTTGAATCAAATAGGAATGGACACCAGTTCATACTGTAGCTATTTTTTCTATTTAAAATTGTCTTACCTGTGCTTATACATTGATTGAGTTTTTAATTTATTATTTGTTATTCTCTTTTTAGAGTTGGGGTCTTGCTCTGCCTCACGGGTTGGAGTGCACTGGCAGAATCATAGCTCGCTGCACCCTTGAACTGGGCTCAAGCGATCCTTCCACCCCACTCTCTCAGGTCATTGGGATTACAAACCTGAGGCACAGCAATCAACTCTATTGCTTTGATTTAGTCTTAGAGAAACACAGAAAAATTAGAATGATTTCAAATCCATTGTTCTATTTTCTCTTGAAAGGACACATTTTTCTGCACAGTGTCTTCTAAATAGTTGATAATGCAAAAGAAAAAGGAACTCATTTAAAAAACATGGGTAACTATTGCCAGTATCTGTTAATTACTGGTAAAATTGCCTTTCAATGGAGAAAACTGAAAGTAGTATAAATGATAGTAGGGGAGTTATAGGAAAACTTAACGTAGATGTGAAATGCATCTGATTGCCTCTCACTGCTATGGTGGAAATGGAGATGCAGAGAAGTGTAATTAACAGTCCAGAACAAATGGAGATAGCAAACATTGCCACGTAGGCAAAAATGGTAATTACAAACTATAACTTACTCACTAGTTAATTGGAATAAGAACTTACATTTGAATCATCTTGCATGATTTAGTTCTAGTTTAATGTGTTTGCTTTGTGAAGTCTAAAACCAGGATAGTTTCAGCAGACTTCAAAACAATGTGTACTCTCAGTATTTTTATATTAATGGTGCTTGTGACTTTGAAAATTTACAGGTTTTAGATTTATTCTATTCATTTTATTATGCTATTTGTAATTAGTTATTTATCTAGAAGAATAAGCATATTATAGTTTGCTATTATTCTTGAAAAATCAGGCAAAATGATGCATTTTGTTAACCCTAGATCACTTTGCAAATGTATTGCCCATTTTTGCTAAAAGTCAGGCTCTTTCAGGAGGGAAGATGAAGATTTTGATGGAGAAAATTGTTTTTGTTAGTTTTACCAAATTAAAATTGTGTCCAAGTCCATGGGATGTACAAACGTGATATCTGAATCTTTTTATTTTATTTTATTTTATTTTTGAGACAGAGTCTTACTCTGTCACCCAGGCTGGAGTACAGTGGCACGATCTTGAGTCACTGCAACCTCTGCCTTGTCAAGCAATTCTCCTGCCTCAGCCTCCTGAGTGACTGGGACTCCAGGCAAGCACCACCACACCTAGCTAATTTTTTTTGTATTTTTAGTAGAGACCAATTTCACCATGTTGGCCAGGATGGTCTTAAACTCCTGACCTCAAGTGATCTGCCCACCTCGACCTCCAAAACTGTTGGGATTGCAGGCGTGAGCCACCGCACCCAGCCCTGAATCTTTCACAGTGACTTTGAACTTGAATATTAGTATTAGAATGATTTTTTCCTATAACCTCATTTCAGATTTGGATTAATTAATAAGGAAAAATATCATTCCATATAGCACAAGAACTTCAAGGAAACCAGGTGTTATCACCTGGTTTATGAAAATAAGTGGATGTGTCTCAAGTAATATTTAAAAATTGAAAATAGACTAATTTATATTTCTATTACCTCAGTTCCCAGAATGGATATCACATTGACTAAGATATCAAATGCTTGTCACTGATTCTCACAAACATGCATTGCTTTTAAGAAACTTAAAACATTAATGTAAGACTTTGGCAATGTTGTAAATGTGTCCTCAGTAAGGAGGTAAATGTATATTCAGCTGAGTTAAGAGAGCATACTTCGGCCAACATGAATTATATAAGGAAAGTAATAGCTTTGCCTTAAAAGTGATGTAGGTATGATTGAGGGGATAGTTGTTATTTTGTCTACCCAGTGCAGAAGCCATATGGCCAATTTGATCAACTCTTAAAAATAAAGTAATAGAGCACACAAGTTTTAAGCTGTTTTGTATAAATCAATGCTTGATATATTTTCAAAGTAGATGTTAAGTACCTTAGATATTTTTAACCAATATATTTAAGTGTATACTGTAGAGTATCCAGTAAGCTCTGGTACATTACTCTTTGTTTGCTTATTTGTTTCATATTTGAAATGTACTGGTACAAAATTCAAGAATGAAGTGATATTCTGCTCTTAGGATTGGTAATGCCATGCTATGTAAAGTTACTCTGCTTTGTCAGAATTTCATCTTATGACTGACTCAATGGAAGTGTTTATTGTGTGGAAGAATAGAGAGGTTCATTTTAGTTTATAGGTGTTACCTTGCACAATTAGAGGCAAATATCTGATTTACTTAGGAACTAAATCAGTGACACTTTGGGATGATGTGTTATTGGGCTGCAGACAGAAGAGTTCTGAATTGGACTGTGTTAAACATATCAGCATGGGTTAATCTACAGAAGTTTGTAACCAGCTCTACAGAGAATGAAAGACCTTCAGCCTCACTTTCAAGTAGAGAATTTTAGAATCACCCTTGGGCCCTGTTCTGTTAATGAAAATGTTCACGGATCCAGCTGTCCCTTGGCAAAATTGAAAAGTAGATAACATTTAATGCTCTTTACTTCAAAGGGTATGACTTCTTTTCCCAAGGTGCTCACTGAGTCAATGTTGATCAGAAACACCTCAGTGTTCAGACCATTACTGATGACCATCTTCATCCAAATGATCTATTTTCTCAGGCCTTTGTTGTCTATAAGTGTTATAATTAGTAATAATGCTCATAATTATAAATAATATTTTTGAGTGCTGTGTGTTTTGGATTAGTAAAACCCTGTTAAATTCTCACTGGTTCCCAGTTCTGGAATCACTTTGAAGCTATATTCTGAGTTGTCTTGTCATAACAAATTAATAGATGTAATCTAATCATTCTATGCACCTTCTAAAAGTAAGAATTTTTGAAATGAAATGTAACTTAATATGTCCTTCATTCTCAACTGATTCCTGTTTATTTTAGCAAAATGACTTCAATAATAAGTTAAATGGGTCTGTTGTCTGTTATCAGAATGAGCCATTTGCTTGCATTTGAAAACATGTACTTATGGAAAGATCATTTGAATGAGAGATCTAAGTTTTAGACCCACATACAGTACTAGCTAGTTGTGATAACTACATTAAGTCAATTCACCTTTCTGAACTTTGTTTCATTATTAGGGTGAAATAAAGGATTTTCTTTGATCATCGGTTTTCTTAAATTTACAACTAATTCTTACCTTACGACTTTAGTTGACTTAACATAGTTATCTTTCCTCTTTAGATTTTCTTTCTTAACAACCCTTGGATACCCAGTACTTTTCCCATGAATCATCCATTCAATCATTTGATAAACACTAACTGAACACCTACTATGTTTCAAGCACTGCATGAGATGCTAAGGTCACAACAGTGGAAAAAAATAAGTGGCCCTTCTGAAGCTTGTAGTCTAGCGGGAGAAAACAAGATTATGGAAAAAATCAGACTATTTAATGTGAAATTACAAATGTGATTCATTCTGCAATTAGAGAGCAGTGTGGTCACATGATAATGAATACTGAGAAATTTTCAAAAAATAAAGGTAATTGCTAAGGAAAGTGTTAACCAGTGGTGTGTCTGATGGATGTTGATATTTCTGACAAAGAGCAAATAGGAGCAAGGTGTGCAAATAGATTAGAGATCAGGTAGGAGGCCTGTAAAGTATCTGTTTTATGATCCTGTCTTTTCTCTGCAGAAATGTTGATTTAGTGTTTGGGACAAAATCTAACTCTCATGGGACTTATAATTTAGAGGAGCAATCTAATTAACCCAAATTTTGTTATCCATGGCTTTCTGTGAGCTCTTTCAGTTACATTTAGAAGAAAAGTATGGGAGGAAAATCCACAAATTCTAGGCATGGGTACATCTCGATGTGTTTGTGTGTAGAGATTCTTTCTGGTGCTGTATTAGTAGATGTATTAGTAAATGGCTACCTGTCCTTATCTCTCAAGTCTGATTCTGTTCAGCATAGGTGAGCCTTTTTCTGAACCTCAAGGAGTGCTTTAAGCAGTGGGATGCTAGGAGTTTCTTGTTCATGGGACGGTGCTAATCAGTTTAACAAATATTTGGAGAACCTGTTCAGTGTCAAGCACTGTGCTGGCAATAAAGGCTATGTAGATGATTAAGGATATATGAAGTTCATCATTTAGTAACTTCCTAATTTAATAAGCTCAAAGTCTCATGATTTAGCAACTACCATTATGCCCTTGTATGTGGAATTTGAGAAAACACAGAAATAATTCATCTTGGCTTTTAGAAATTATCACAGACAAACAACATGGAGTAGTTATTTATAAAATAAGATTTAATTTCAAATGGAATAATCTAGCTATGTTTACATTTCTCAAGAAAAATAGAATTGTTCCCTTAGAAGTTTTAAAAGCAGGCACTGTCAAAGTTTTACCACAGCTGAAATTTTTAACATTGAATTTATTAGCACTTTAAATTGGTGTAACTATGGGAGGTAATTCATATGTGTAATTAGCTAGACTTAGTCATTCCACAATGTATCGATACTTGGAAATATCATGTTGTACATATAATTTTCTCTGTCAATTACGATGAGTGAAGGAATAAATGAATAAGTAGATAAATGGTGTCTATAAACCCTGAGTAAACAACATATGTAAGTGAAGCAAAAGCTAGTAAGTTTTTTTGGTCCCTGGAAGTTTTGGTTGAATGGTTAAATCTCTTAAGTGGGTGAGGAAGTGCACTAAATCCAAATGCACTGAGGTTGACTTGGGTCTCCATTCTCTGAATACTCTTCCTGTGCATTACAGCAGCAGATGGTTCTCTTATCTAATACTCTTTCTCCATGTTTTCTCCCTAACCTTCTTTTACTACCATTCCTAAATCTATTTACCCTTACTCTGTCAGAAAAAAAAAAAAAAAAAAAAAAAAAGCTGGCACATATACATAAGGAAAACATCTTCTTGCTCCCAATAGAGTAGACCTGACCTGTTTTAGAGGAAACTGGTCATGACTCTGTTCTGTCAAGCTCTGACATAAGAGGTAAAGTGAGCAGAATGTTAAGTTATCATATTAAAACAACAATTTTGCATACTTTATCAGGTAAGGAGGTTTTGGTTCTTATAAGACAAACCAAAGAGACATAATTTAAGAACACACTATGAGATTCCTCTGGGAGTTGGGACAAGAGCTCTGAGTACATGAAGAAGGGGTCAGTGCTGTGGTCAAAGATCTTGGCTGTCTAGAAGAGACAGCTGTGCAACTCTATGAGTGTAGAAGAGAACTATAGGTATAGCTAATACTTGGCATTACCATAGGATCTGTCAGGATTAACTGGAAGGCACTCTCAAAGCCTTCCAGTAAAATAACCAAAACATCAGGAAGAAAATAAGTGTAAGAAAGATATTGATGAGAGGCACTCAGAGAAGGGAAAGATATTTTGCATATTATAATTGAGTTTTAAATCATCTAGTGGAATTATCCCTTAAGAGGAAATTTTATATCATGTAATTTTATCTAATTATCTCCTTAAACATTGGGACCAAATTCACTTATCCACAGCCTCTAATGTTCATTTTAAGTGTGAAAATAGGCAACAAAAAAGTAAGCATATGAGTACAAGCTAAACAATTTCCCCCTAATATTTTGGTAGTACATACCACTGTGGGCCAAGTGTGGTGGCTCAGGCCTGTAATCCCAGCACTTTGGAGGCTGACGAAGGAGGATCGCTTGCAGTCAGGAGTTCAAGATCAGTGTAGGCAACATAGAGAAATCCCGTCTCTACAAAAAATTTAAAACTAAAAATTTTTAAAACAATGAAACATTAGTTGGGCATGTTGATATGTGCTTGTCGTCTAGTTACTCAGAGACTGAGGCAGGAGAATCACTTGAACCCAGGAAGTCGAGGCTGCAGTGAGCCATGATCGTGCCACCACATTCCAGCCCAGGTAACAGAATGAGAATCTGTCTCTAAAATAAAAAGAAAAGAAAACAACAACAACAACAACCAACAAACAAAAACAAAATCTTGGGCACATGGAAGATCTCTCTTTCCTTCTCATTATATTCCTGCTCAAATATTATGTTAAGGATTCAATATTTATTATTTTTATTGTTCATTCAAGCAATTTTATTGTTCTAAGATCAGATGTATCCAAGTTTATTCTTTCTTCAGCATTCACTTTTTCTTGACTTCATGTCAGAAATTAAATACATCTAGGCCGGGCGCGGTGGCTCAAGCCTGTAATCCCAGCACTTTGGGAGGCCGAGACGGGCGGATCACGAGGTCAGGAGATCGAGACCATCCTGGCTAACATGGTGAAACCCCGTCTCTACTAAAAAAAATACAAAAAAAAACTAGCCGGGCGAGGTGGCGGGCGCCTGTAGTCCCAGCTACTTGGGAGGCTGAGGCAGGAGGATGGCATAAACCCGGGAGGCAGAGCTTGCAGTGAGCTGAGATCTGGCCACTGCACTCCAGCCTGGGCGACAGAGCGAGACTCCATCTCAAAAAAAAAAA